>NC_087170.1:1746726-1801726 GCF_035594125.1 Scylla paramamosain | reverse complement strand
TCATTACAGAAAGCGATGTTATACGACCTGTCGATAAAATGAACATTTGTAAAGCTTTGGACCCTTACAAAATTTCGCCTAGAATTTTTAAAGAGACCAAACAGCTTTGTTTAACAAATTTTAACGTTTAACAAAGTTTAACGTTGGTAAAGTTCCATCCGATTAGAAATGTGCAAATGTAACTCCAATCTTCATTTAGCCTGACATCGGTTGTATGTAAAGTAATGAAGATAATCATTTCCAACAACATCGTCAAATTTTTAGAAGATAATAATATAATGAATGACTTGCAACATGGTTTCCGTTATATTTTTTTTATGTTTACGATGAGAGTAGAGCAGTAGACATAGTATGCCTAGATTTCCAGAAAGCGTTTGATAAAGTTCCTCATAAACGTTTGCTTAGTAAAGCATTGTCACACGGTATTTCCGGTAATATTCACAGCTGATTGAAAGACTGGGTGTATGAGCGGAAATAAACAGTGGTTGTAAACGGTTTTTTGCCCAGTTAGTTTGATGTAAAAAGTGTCGTTTCCCAGGGATCTGTACTTGGTCCTGTTCTTTTCTTATTTTATATAAATGACATTGACAATGGTCGCATGTGCAAAGTATCGAAATTTGCCTATAATACGAAAATTGCTTGTAAAGAAACTACGGCAAGAGACAGAGAAAGACTTCAGTCAGATTGACGAATAGATTGATTGACTTGCTGGCCCAGTAAATGGCAAATGAAATTCAACATTGACAGATGTAAAGTATTGCACAACAGAAGTAACAACAGTCAATTTCAGTATTTGACGAATGACCGACAGCGCAGTAAATAAAGAAAAAGATCTTGGAGTCTTAATATCAAGCAATTCAAAACCTGGTTAACACTGCTCACAGCTGGGCAAAACAGCTAAAAAAAATTGTTTTATTGGCCGTGTTTTTGAAAACAAATAAGAAAAAAAATTATATTAAATCTTTATAATTCGTTGTTCAGACCCCATCCTGAATACTGCGTACAGTTTTGGTCCTCTTATTAAAGAAAAGACATTGAAAAGCTGGAAAGAGTTCAAAATAGAGTAACAAAAATTATTCCGAGGCTGAGACCCTATGAAGAAAGACTTAAGGAACTTAATCTTTTTAATCTCTCAAAACTTAGAATGCGAGGTGATCTGATTTAAGTTTTTTTTTTTTTTTTTATATATATTCAATGGATTCAACAACATTAATGCAGGTCATTATTTTACAGTTGACTGGTCAAATGTATCAAGAAGGCGGAAAAGTTACAAAATGATTGGTAAGAGATTCTTGTCAAATGAAGCAAAACATTTCTTTTATAATCTCGTTATCAATGTTTGGAACTCTCTTTCTTCTAGTGTCGTCGATTGCGGAACAGTTACAGCCTTCAAAATTAGATTGGACAAGTATTTACACAGTAATCCACAACTAAGATATTATCCGTTATCCTAGAAGTTTGGTTTGCAGAAGTAGAATTCTGCCGTAGTAGCTCACCTCACATATTTTAGACTTGAGACATTGTGGTGTCTTCAATCAATCAATTAATTATACTTGGCGCAGGTCAGACCTCATCTAGACTACACTATGCAGTTCTGGTCCCTACATTACATTAAAGATATACATTAAAGATATAGGTCTGTTAGAATCAGTACAGAAGAGAATGACTAAAAGGATACAGGGGATGAGGACTATTCCTTACAAGGCGAGACTGAAGCTGTTGAATTTACATTCTTTAGAGAGACGAAGGTTAAGAGCGGACCTAACAGAAGTCTTTAAGTGGTATAAGGGTTATAACAAGGGGGATGTAAGCAAAATTCTTTGGATCAACAACCAGGACAGAACATGAAACAACGGGTTCAAGCTTGAAAATTTAGATTTAGAAAAGAAATAGGAAGAAATTGGTTCACAAATAGAGTGGTAGATAAGTGAAACGGACTCAATAATCATGATTTTAGTGCTAGGACGTTAGGGAGCTTTAAGAGAAGATTACACGGGTTTATGGATGGGGATGACAGGTGGAAATAGATACGAGTAGGTATATTTCATACAGGGACTAACACGTGCAAGCCTGGTCGCTTCTTGCAGCTTCCATTATTTTTTTTACGTTCTTATTTTTTTTTATGTTAATAAAGCTCTTGAATGATCTGTTAAACTGAAAAATAGGCTAACAAACGTTACCAATAAACCCAAATAGTGGAACGCGTTCATCAAAATCAGCCATTCAGCCAAAAAAAAAAAAATCATACAACAAATACAAACTGATTTAAAATAACGAAGACAAAGCAGAACATGATTGACTGCGGCTTCAATGTGAAAAAAAAAAAAAATATATATATATATATATATATATATATATATATATATATATATATATATATATATATATATATATATATATATATATATATATATATATATATATATATATATATATATATATATATATATATATATATATATATTAGAAAAAACTTAATTTCTTATTGCTAATTAATGTTTCACATTCATTGTTCTCGTGCTATACATGATATAGAGGTGGCCCACAAACGGTACTGAAGCCTTACATCACCAGAATCTCATGCCAAGTCTGTTGTTCAACTAGTCAAAAAATCGTTCAAGATCTAACTCCCCTCGTGACTTCTCACATCTAGCCAAAAAAATATCTCCAATAACCTTTTTTTTTTTTCTTCTTTCCCTCCTATATTTCAACCAGATGGCACCACTGCTATCACATCTATTTTTAAAGCTGAACTCTTCGCTCAAACCTTTGAAAAAAAAAAAAAACTCTACCTTAGACGATTCTGGGCTTGTTCCTCCCTCTTCTCCACCCTCTGACTACTTCATGCCACCTATTACCTATTCTTCGTAATGATTTTTTCCATGCCCCCGCTGGCCTAAACCCTCGGAAGGCTTATGGACCAGATAGATCCTATTGTCTCTGAAACTATGCCTCCGTGCTTGCACCTTGCTTAGTCAAACTCTTTCAGCTCTGTCTGTCAACATCTACCTTTCCTTCTTGCTGGAAGTCTAATCCTTCAAACTACCATCCTATTGCTTTAATTTCCTGCCTCTCTAAAGTTTTTGAATCTATCCTCAACAGGAAGATTCTTAAACATCTATCACTTTACAGCCTTCTATCTGATTGCCAGTATAGCTTCCGTGATCTTCTGGCTTTCCTTACTGAGTCCTAGTCATCCTCTTTTAGAGACTTTGGTGAAACTTTTCCTGTTGCCTTGGACATATCACAAGCTTTTGAAAGAGTGTGACACAAAGTTTTGATTTCCAAACTACCCTCCTACGGCTTCTATCCTTCTCTTTGTAACTTTATCTCAAGTTTTATTTCTGACCGTTCCATTGCTGCTGTGGTACACGGTCACTGTTCTTCTCCTAAATCTATTAACAGTGGTGTTCTTCAGGGCTCTGTCCTGTCACCCACTCTTTTCTTATTAATCAATTATCAATGACCTTCTAACCCAAACTTCTTGTCCTATCCACTCCTACGCTGATGATACCACCCTACACTTTTCCACATCTTTTCATAGACTTCCAACCCTTCAGGAAGTAAACATTTCACGCAAGGAAGCCACAGACCGCCTGACAGCAAAATTGGTATTGTTCAATGCCTCTAAAACTCAATTCCTCCATCTATCAGTTCGACACAACCTTCCAGACAACTATCCCCTCTTCTTCAATGACACTCAACTGTCCCCCTCTTCTACACTGAACATCCACGGTCTGTCCTTTACTTATAATCTGAACTGGAAACTTCACATCTGATCTCTTGCTAAAACAGTTTCTATGAAATTAGGCGTTCTGAGACGTCTCCGCCAGTTTTTCTCATCCCCCAGCAGCTAACTCTGTACAAGGGCCTTATCCGTCCATGTATGGAGTATGCTTCACATGTCTGTGGGGTTCTTTCTACTCATACTGCTCTTCTAGACAGAGTGGAATCAAAAGCTTTTTGTCTCATGAACTCCTCTTCTCTAACTGACTGTCTTCAGCCTCTCTCTCATCGCCACAATGTTGCATCTCTATCTGTCTTCTACCGCTATATTCATGCTAACTGCTCTTCTAATCTTGCTAACTGCATGTCTCCCCTCCTTCCGCGGCCTCGCTGCACAAGACTTTCTTCTTTCTCTCGCCCCCATTCTGTCTACCTCTCTAATGCAAGAGTTAACCAGTATTCTCAATCATTCATCCCTTTCACTAGCAAACTCTGGAACTCCCTGCTTGCTTGTGTATTTCAACCTTCCTATGACTTGAATTCCTTCAAGAGGGAGGTTTCAAGACACTTATCCCTCAATTATTGATTACCGCCTTGAACCTTTTTATGGGACTGGCATATCAGTGGGCTTTTTTTATTAGATTTTTGTTGGCCTTGACCAGTGTCCCTTCTACATGAAAAAAAAAAAAAAATCATCATCAATAGTGCAAAACACCTTTAACCCTCTCACAGGTTGCTGAAATATTTTCCTGGACACACCCTAGATATAAATTTCCTCAGATGCCCTTCACAGCACACTCTTCCAGAATATCCCTGCTTGACCAGCTCAAATTTCTCAAAGCATCACAACTTCACTAACACAACTCACCTAGGAGGAGGCAGTAGGCACCTGCCGAAACGATAATTACTCCCAGTGAGGTCTAAAGCACTGTTCAGGGGGTGCTGTGAACTTATCATTAAACCCAGCTGTGACCTCACTGAACGTTTCCCTTTGTGTCTCACAACACAAGGGGGCAGTCACAGCCTGCCCTCTAAAGACAACTCTCTTCCTACACACAAAACTACAAGCACCTAATAACATACACACCCTTCACTCAAAAATTTTAAAATCATCATGGCGACTCCTACACCAGCCTCGGAGTCCCCATCTGGGGAGGGGACCATAAATGTCCTCAGGTCGGACTGCCTTTCTGTCAACGACCCTAAGTGTTTTGACACCCACCCTCAACTTTGTCTTCATTAAATTCTGCAACATTTGCGGTCTAAGATCTAATTTTCAATCTGTAGAACACCACCTCTCCTCTTCCAAAATCCAAAGCTGGATGCTGCGTTTATGTGCGCAATGACTTAACCTGCTCTCGTGCCCACGCTCTTGAATCTTCCAAGTTTTCCACCATCTGGCTACGACTACAGAGTCACTCTCATACTAAATTTATCTGTGCTGTATACCTCTCTCCTAACTTCTCTGACTATAAGAAATTCTTTGACTACTTAAATTCCAAAGTGGTGCACATTCTGATCCTCTTCCCTTTTGCAGAGATCTCCATTCTTGGAGTCTTCAATGAAGGGAGAGGAATGTTTTGGCATTCCTCTCCCTTCACTGACCATCCTGGTGAACTAGCCTACAACTTTGCTATCCTCCATGACCTAGAGCAATTGGTGCAACACCCTACTCGTATTTCTGACCGTCTTGGAGATACGCCCAATATTCTTGACCTTTTCCTGACCTCTAATCCTTCTGCTTATGCTGTCATCCTTTCTTCTCCGTTGGGCTCCTCCGATCACAGTCTCATATCTTTATCTTGTCCTATCACTCCAATCCCTCCTCAGGATCCCCCTAAGCGAAGGTGCCTCTGGCGTTTTGCCTCTGCTAGTTGGGGGGACCTGAGGAGGTATTTTGCTGATTTTCCTTGGAATGAATACTGCTTCCGTGTCAGAGACCCGTCTTTGTGTGCTGAGCGCATAACAGAGGTGATAGTGTCTGGCATGGAGGCATACATTCCTCACTCTTTTTCTCGTCCTAAACCTTCTAAACCTTGTTTAACACAGCTTGTTCTCGTGCTATACATGATAGAAAGGTGGCCCACAAAAGATACTTAAGCCTTCCATCACCAGAATCTCATGCACTTTATATTTCTGCCCGGAACCATGCCAAGTCTGTTCTCCAACTAGCCAAAAACTCCTTCATAAACAAAAAATGTCAAAACCTTTCAAGATCTACTCGTAACTCCCCTCGTGATTTCTGGCATCTAGCCAAAAATATCTCCAATAACTTTGCTTCTTCTTCTTTCCCTCCTCTACTTCAACCAGATGGCACCACTGCTATCACATCTATTTCTAAAGCTGAACTCTTTGCTCAAACCTTTGCTAAAAACTCTACCTTGGACGATTCTGGGCTTGTTCCTCCCTCTCCTCCACCCTCTGACTACTTCATGCCACGTATTAAAATTCTTCGCAATGATGTTTTCCATGCCCTCGTTGGCCTAAACCCTCGGAAGGCTTATGGACCAGATGGGGTCCCTCCTATTGTTCTCCGAAACTGTGCCTCCGTGCTTGCACCTTCCCTAGTCAAACTCTTTCAGCTGTGTCTGTCAACATCTGCCTTTTCTTCTTGCTGGAAGTTTGCCTACATTCAACCTGTCCCTAAAAAGTCTGACCGTTCTAATCCCTCAAACTACCGTCCTATTGCTTTAATTTCCTGCCTATCTAAAGTTTTTGAATCTATCCTCAACAGGAAGACTCTTAAACATCTATCACTTCACAACCTTCTATCTGATCGCCAGTATGGCTTCCGTTAAGGCCGCTCTACTGGTGATCTTCTGGCTTTCCTTACTGAGTCTTGGTCATCCTCCTTTAGAGATTTTGGTGAAACTTTTGCTGTTGCCATGGACATATCAAAAGCTTTTGATAGAGTCTGGCACAAAGCTTTGATTTTCAAACTATCCTCCTACGGTTTCTATCCTTTCTTATCTTCATCTCAACTTTCCTTTCTGACCGTTCTATTGCTGCTGTGGTAGACGGTCACTGTTCTTCTCATAAATCTATTAATGATCTTCTAAACCAAACATCTTGTCCTGTCCACTCTTACGCTGATGATACCACACTGCACTTTTCCACGTCTTTTCATAGACGTCCAACCCTTCAGGAGGTAAACATATCACGCAGGGAAGCCACAGAACGCCTGACTTCTGATCTTTCTAAAATTTCTGATTGGGGCAGAGCAAACTTGGTATTGTTCAATGCCTCAAAAACTTAATTCCTCCATCTATCAACACGACACAACCTTCCAGACAACTATCCCCTCTTCTTCAATGACACTCAAGTGTCCCCCTCTTCTACACTGAACATCCTCGGTCTGTCCTTTACTTATAATATCAACTGGAAACTTCACATCTCATCTCTAGCTAAAACAGCTTCTATGAAGTTAGGTGTTTTGAGACGTCTCCGCCAGTTTTTCTTACCCCCCTAGCTGCTAACTCTGTACAAGGGCCTTATCCGTCCATGTATGGAGTATGCTTCACATGTCTGGGGGGATTCCACTCATACTGCTCTTTTAGACAGGGTGGAATCAAAAGCTTTTCGTCTCATCAACTCCTCTCCTCTAACTGACTGTCTTCAGCCTCTCTCTCACCGCTTCAATGTTACATATCTAGGTGTCTTCTACCGCTATTTTCATACTAACTGCTCTTCTAATCTTGCTAACTGCATGCCTCCCCTCCTTCCGCGGCCTTGCTGCACAAGACTTTCTTTTTTCTCTTACCCCTATTCTGTCCACCTCTCTAACGCAAGAGTTAACCAGTATTCTCAATCATTCATCCCTTTCTCTGGTAAACTCTGGAACTCCCTGCCTGCTTCTGAACTTTCACTTTCCTATGACTTGAATTCCTTCAAGAGGGAGATTTCAAGACACTTATTCATCAATTTTTGACCACTGCTTTGACCCTTTTATGGGACTGGCATTTCAGTGGGCATAACTTCCGTCCCAATAAGTCTCACATCTTTAGTGGGTAAAGTTATGGAATTAATGATACATGATAAAACAGTAGAATTCCTGGAAAGAAACGATACCATAAAGGACACTCAACATTGATTTAGAAATAAATGTTCCTATTTAAAGAATTTACTAGACATTTTTAACGACGTTTACAATATACACGATAATACCAGGGCAGTGGGTATAGTTAATTTTGATTTCCAAAAAGCATTTGATAAAGTTCCTCACAAGCACCTCCTACATAACGATAAAGCTCACGGCATGTCAGTTGACCTCGCTGCGTGGGTAGAGGATTGGTTGACAGACCGCAAATAGCGGATAGTAATTAACGGTAATTCTTCAAATTAGATCAATGTAAGTAGTGGCGTTAATCAAGGATCAGTATTAGGACCGATCCTCTTTATGATAATATATATCAGTGACATAGACGAAGGGATCATATGTATATCGTCAAAATTCGTAGATGATACTAAAATTGCTTGCAAGGCTGACTCACCAAAGCAACGCTAAAGTTTGCAAAAAGACAGAGACAAGATAGGTTTTAAATCAATGACGCTTCATGGAAGATAATTCCAGATATTTATGAAACGACTGAAGAAAAAATGTTTTAGTTCATTTGTCTGAAATTGCTTACCTGTTAATTTGAAGCCATTGTTTTCTGTAACACTACACTGGTTGAGTGTTAAGAAAAGTTCAGATATCATATTTGTGAAACCCTCCGGGTAGAAGGAATAGATTTAGTTTTTCTAGGCAATCCTCGTGTGGTTTATTGCGAAGCGTTGGGATAATTTTTTTTACTCTACGTTCTATTTTCTTTTTTTTTTCTAATTTCTTAATGTTCTTTTTGTAGTAGAGTGTGGTTTATTGCGAAGCGTTGGGATAATTTTTTTTACTCTACGTTCTATTTTCTTTTTTTTTCTAATTTCTTAATGTTCTTTTTGTAGTAGAGTGATCAAAACTATTCGTTATATTCAAGATGAGGACGTGTGAGCGAGTTGTACAAGGCCAATATTATTTTCTCAGATTTGGCGGTGAAAGATCTTCCTACGAAGCCTTTTAATTTACTGTCAATTTTAACGACCTGAGTACAATTTTCTTTTTTTTTTGGGGGGTGGGGTTCAAGATCTGTTGATACTAAAACTCTCAGATCTTTTTCGGCATCCGTACTCTTGATGGGGATGTTACCCATTTTGTAATTATCCTGTGAATTACTATTTCCAATATGTAATAGTGGCATTTTATCAAAATCAAAATTCATAAGTCACTTTTCAGGCCATTCATTGAGAGTGTTTATGTCTTTTTTGCAAAATTTAACGTTGGTTTGGTGTGTCAGCCTTGCTAGCAATTTTAGTATCATCTGCAAATTTTTGACAATTTGCATGTGATCCCTTCGTCTATATAATTGATTTACACTATTAAGAGGATCGGTTCTAATACTGATCCTTGATTAACGCCATTACTTACATTGATCCAGTTTGAAGAATTACGTTAATTACTACCCACTATTTGCGGTCTGTCAACCAATTCTCTATCCACGCAGCGAGGTCAACTGACATGCCGTGAGCTTCACCTTTATGTAGGAGACGCTTGTGAAGAACTTTTATCAAATACTTTCTTGGAAATCAAAATTAACTATACTTACCTGGTATTATCATATATATTATACATGTCGTGAAAAAAAAAGTCCAGTATATTCGTTAAACAGGAACGTTTATTTATAAATCCATGTTGAGTGTCCTTTATGATAGCGCTTCTTTCCAGGAATTCTACTGTTTTATCATGTATCATTAATTCCTTAACCTTACCCACTACAGATGTGAGACTTATGTCAATCGTATTTCCTATGTATTTTTTTTTTTATATAGGAAGGATATTGGCCAAGGGGAACAAAAATCTAATAAAAAAAAAATGCCCACTGAAATGCCAGTCCCATAAAAGGATCAAAGCAGTGGTCAAAAATTGGTGGATAAGTGTCTTGTAACCTCCATCTTGAAGGAATTCAAGTCATAGGAAGGTGGAAATACAGAAGCAGGCAGGGAGTTCCAGAGTTTACCAGAGAAAAGGATGAATGACTGAGAATGCTGGTTAACTCTTCCGTTAGAGAGATGAACAAAATAGGGGTGAGAGAAAGAAGAAAGTCTTGTGCAGCGAGGCCGCGGAAGGAGGGGAGGCATGCAGTTAGCAAGATCAGAAGAGCAGTTAGCATGAAAATAGCGGTAGAAGACAGTTAGATATGCAACATTACCTGGGTGAGAGAGAGGCTGAAGACAGTCAGTTAAAGGAGAGGAGTTGATGAGACGAAAAACTTTTGATTCCACCCTGTCTAGAATAGCAGTATGAGTGGAACCCCCCCAGACATGTGAAGCATACTCCATACATGGACGGATAAGGCCTTTGTACAGAGTTAGCAGCTTTGGGGTGGGGGGGGTGAGAAAAGACGTCTCAGAATACGGAGACGTCTCAGAACACATAAATTCATAGAAGCTGTTTTAGCTAGAGATGAGATGTGAAGTTTCCAGTTCAGATTATAAGTAAAGGACAGACCGAGGATGTTCAGTGTAGAAGAGAGGGACAGTTGAGTGTCATTGAAGAAGAGGGGATAGTTGTCTGGAAGGTTGTGTCGAGTTGATAGATGGAGGAATTGAGTTTTTGAGGCATTTAACAATACCAAGTTTGCTCTGCCCCAATCAGAAATTTTAGAAAGATCAGAAGTCAGGCGTTCTGTGGCTTCCCTGCGTGATATGTTTACCTCCTGAAGGGTTGGACGTCTATGAAAAGACGTGGGAAAAGTGCAGGGTGGTATCATCAGCGTAGGAGTGATAGGACAAGAAGTTTGGTTTAGAAGATCATTAATGAATAATAAGAAGAGAGTGGGTGACAGGACAGAACACTGAGGAACACCACTGTTAATAGATTTATGAGGAGAACAGTGACCGTCTACCACAGCAGCAATAGAACGGTCAGAAAGGAAACTTGAGATGAAGTTACAGAGAGAAGGATGGAAACCATAGGAGGATAGTTTGAAAATCAAAGCTTTGTCCCAGACTCTATCAAAGGCTTTTGATATGTCCAAGGCAACAGCAAAAGTTTCACCAAAATCTCTAAAAGAGGATGACCAAGACTCAGTAAGGAAGGCCAGAAGATCATCAGTAGAGCGGCCTTGACGGAACCCATACTAGCGATCAGATAGAAGGTTGTGAAGTGATAGATGTTTAAGAATCTTCCTGTTGAGGATAGATTAAAAAACTTTAGATTAGCAGGAAATTTAAGCAATAGGACGATAGTTTGAGGGATTAGAGCGGTCACCCTTTTTAGGAACAGGTTGAATGTAGGCAAACTTCCAGCAAGAAGGAAAGGTAGATGTTGACAGACAGATCTGAAAGAGTTTGACTAGGCAAGGTGCAAGCATGGAGGCACATTTTCGGAGAACAATAGGAGGGACCCCATCAGGTCCATAAGCCTTCCGAGGGTTTAGGCCAGCGAGGGCATGGAAAACATCATTGCGAAGAATTTTAATACGTGGCATGAAGTAGTCAGAGGGTGGAGGAGAGAGAGGAACAAGCCCAGAATCGTCCAAGGTAGAGTTTTTAGCAAAGGTTTGAGCAAAGAGTTCAGCTTTAGAAATAGATGTGATAGCAGTGGTGCCATCTGGTTGAAGTAGAGGAGGGAAAGAAGAAGAAG
Organism: Scylla paramamosain; assembly: GCF_035594125.1. NCBI lineage: Eukaryota > Metazoa > Arthropoda > Malacostraca > Decapoda > Portunidae > Scylla > Scylla paramamosain. The sequence continues at coordinate 1,790,325 of NC_087170.1, read as the reverse complement.
CAAAGTTATTGGAGATATTTTTGGCTAGATGCCAGAAATCACGAGGGGAGTTAAATCTTGAAAGGTTTTGACATTTTCTATTTATGAAGGAGTTTTTGGCTAGTTGGAGAACAGACTTGGCATGGTTCCAGGCATAAATATAAAGTGCATGAGATTCTGGTGATGAAAGGCTTAAGTACCTTTTGTGGGCCACCTCTCTATCATGTATAGCACGAGAACAAGCTGTGTTAAATCAAGGTTTAGAAGGTTTAGGACGAGAAAAAGAGTGAGGAATGTACGCCTCTATGCCAGACACTATCACCTCTGTTATGCGCTCAGCACACAAAGACGGGTCTCTGACACGGAAGCAGTAGTCATTCCAAGGAAAATCAGCAAAATACCTTCTCAGGTCCCCCCAACTAGCAGAGGGAAAACGCCAGAGGCACCTTCGCTTAGGGGGATCCTGAGGAGAGATTGGAGTGATAGGACAAGATAAAGATATGAGATTGTGATTGGAGGAGCCCAACGGAGAAGAAAGGGTGACAGCATAAGCAGAAGGATTAGAGGTCAGGAAAAGGTCAAGAATGCTGGGCGTATCTCCAAGACGGTCAGGAATACGAGTAGGGTGTTGCACCAATTCCTCTAGGTCATGGAGGATAGCAAAGTTGTAGGCTAGTTCACCAGGATGGTCAGTGAAGGGAGAGGAAAGCCAAAGCTGGTGGTGAACATTGAAGTCTCCAAGAATGGAGATCTCTGCAAAAGGGAAGAGGGTCAGAATGTGCACCACTTTGGAAGGTAAGTAGTCAAAGAATTTCTTATAGTCAGAGGAGTTAGGAGAAAGGTATACAGCACAGATAAATTTAGTATGAGAGTGACTCTGTAGTCGTAGCCAGGTGGTGGAAAACTCGGAAGATTCAAGAGCGTGGGCACGAGAGCAGGTTAAGTCATTGCGCACAATAACGCAGCATCCAGCTTTGGATCGATAATGAGGATAGAGAAAGTAGGAGGAAACAGAAAAGGGGCTACTGTCAGTTGCCTCATCACCTGAGTTTCAGTGAGGAAAAGAAGATGAGGTTTAGAAGAGGAGAGGTGGTGTTCTAGAGATTGAAAATTAGATCTTAGACCGCGAATGTTGCAGAAGTTAATGAAGAAAAAGTTGAGGGGGGTGTCAAGACACTTAGGGTCGTCGACAGAAAGGTAGTCCGACCTGGGGATATTGATGGTCCCCTCCCCAGATGGGGACTCCGAGGCTGGTGTAGGAGTCGCCATGATGATTTTAAAATTTTTTGGTGAAGGGTGTGAGTGTTATTAGGTGCTTGTAGTTTTGTGAGGAGGAAGAGAGTTGTCTTTAGAGGGCAGGCTGTGACTGCCCCCTTGTGTTGTGAGACACAAAGGGAAACGTTCAGTGAGGTCACAGCTGGGTTTAATGATAAGTTCACAGCACTCCCGGAACAGTGTTTTAGACCTCACTGGGAGTAATTATCGTTTTGGCAGGTGTCTACTGGCTCCTCCTATGTATTCCTCTTCCTTTTCCTCTTCCTCCTCCTAGCTTACTTATTCCTTCACCTTCACACTTGACTTTATTCTCCTCCTCCTCCTCCTCATGATCATCATCATTATCATTATCATAATCATCATCATCATACTCTTCATCGTCATCATCATCGTTATCATCGTTATCATTATCGTCATCATCATTATCATTCCCCTTCCTTTCTCCACGTTCACCCTCACCTCCTCCTTCTCCTCCTCTTCTCCCTCACTTTCCCCTTCACATTCATCCTCCCCCTCCTCTTCCTCCTTCTCCTCCTTCTCTTCCTTCTCTTTCTCCTTTTCCTCCTCCTCCAGCTTCATCTTACTGTTTTGCTTTGTCATCATCATTATCATCATCACCACCACCATCACCACCACTATCATCACCATCACTATCATCATCATCATTACTACTATCATCGTCATCATCACGACCACCATCATCATCATCACCATCACTACCACCATCATCACCACCATCACCATCATTATCATTAACATATTCACTAGGTTTAGGATATTTATACATATCCATATGTGCATATGCAAATACATGTTTTGACTATATTTAAACACAAATGCAAACTTGTAACTTTTCCTTAATACGGCATATCTTTTTTAGTTCTTAGGTGTCTATGATGAGTATTCTATACATAATATTTTTTTTTATAATTATAACTCCTTGTGAGTATCATAATGAATAATTCAAAAACAGGTTTTGAACAGGATTTGGGTACACACTTCGTAAGTGACAGTGACAGTTATTACTGTGTAAGGAGGTGTATGGGTACTTTATACACCAAAAACGTGCCTGCCTTTTTTTTCACATCAGCCACAACTTTTAAGTCTGTGGTAAATCATCGCAGAAAATTCATATTATCAGTTACAGTAAGCTAAAAAGAAATATTAGCCTATTATTATTAATTATATTTTTCTTAAGAAATGAGTGCATATTTTAATGCATATTTTTACTAAATTCTAGTGCATAATTGTATGCATATTTAGCAAATTTTAGGTGCATAATTATCCTAACCCTAATCATCACCATCATCACCATCATATTTACTATCGTCACTATCACCACCATCACACTCACCACCACTACCACCACCATCATCATCACCATCATCACCATCATCTTTACCATCCTAATAATCATGGTCACCATTCTGTGATGATCAAAGTTCTATTCTATGATCAAAGTTAGCAAACATTCCAGAAGGTTATTTCTGCACAGTTGTAGTTGTTAATGAATGGTTGGGCTCAAGTTCAGTTTTATTGATGGTGACAACAATAATGCATTGATGACTGATGTGAGTATGGCAGTGATGATGATGACAATATTAATTGCAACATTTATTATAACAGCTAGGAAAAGAATGACATTAACAATGATAAGTGTGTGTGTGTGTGTGTGTGTGTGTGTGTGTGTGTGTGTGCTAACTAAACACACACACACACACACACACACACACACACACACACACAGACCCACCCACCTTGGTGTGGCACGCAGCAAGGCGTCAGAGAGAGTGGCTTGGTCTGGATGTCTGTATTGGTGGGGAAAGGACAGCCTAATGTATTTGTGGTGTTCAAAGATAAGCCCCTGCACGTCTGATTCATTCCTGCTTAGCACTATCCGTATCCTCTTGGAGGGGATGAGGGGGAGGAGAGCACTGGCACTGGTGATGGTGCTGCTTGTTATTGTTACCAGCTCCCTTTCATTACTTGTAATATGTCTGGCAACACAACCCAAGGCAGTCCTGTTCACTTCAGTGTCCTCCAACATGGATAGCCAATGATTACAATTCTTCATCCCAGTCTCCGCCAGCAGGTCCACCACCTCCTGTATGTGTAGAGTTACTACGATTAGTACAGCCACTCTCACCATCACCACTATCACCACCATTACCACCACTATCATCACTATCACCACCTCCACCACTTCTTGTGTGTGTAGAGTCACTACAATAATTTTTTACACTCTTTTTACTAATGACTAGTAAGGATCAACACTGAGCTTGACAGTAGTGCAGGTTCCCTGAGACAACTCTGGATGGATCAAATATGAGGAAAAGAGAATGAATGGTCAACATACTTGTATGGCTGGAGCACTATGTGGTGTTTGTGGGTGGCAGAGGAGACCTGCCACGTGCCGGAGCAGGTTTCTCAAGTTCCGGAGCTGTTGGGGTGGCGGGAAGTGAAGCATGCGTCGTATATCTGAAGCACGAAGTGATGTTTGTGGGTAGCAGAAGAGACATGCCATGTGCCGGAGCAGGTTCCACAAGTTCCGAAGCTGTTGGCGCGGCGGGTCGTGAAGCATGCGTGGTATGAGACTTGAGTGAGAGCCTTCCATTAACTTGTGGACGATACCTGATGCACCGTAGAACTCTTGCAGGCTCCTGTGGGGCGCCGAGTAATTCTGATGATGCCCCAGCTTGTCATTGATGTCTTGCAGATTAAAAAATGTCGCCATCACATCCATGCAAGGAAGCCCTTTCCCGTCACAGGACTCCTTCAGACGCCACTCTTCCTCTTTCGACAGAGTGACTCGGTCTTGCAGGAGAGCTTGTAGGGCTACGTCGTACATGTCCTCCAGCACCTTGTAGATCTGGTCCTCGTGGATCCGTGTGGCCTGTGAATGATCTGTTAGTCTGGCTTGCAGTTTTTGTATGCTCCAGTCGCGTATGGTGACGTACAAACTGGTCTGTGTGATGTCCAGCTTGATGCTGTCAGGTTTCTCGTAAAACAATGTTGCTACAAACAGCAGGTTCAGAGGCAGTCCAAAGTACTCCCTGCACTTCAAATGACTCATGAGGTGTTGGAGCTTCACAGGGTCTTTGTTTCTGTTGTCAGGGAAGCTGTCGTAATGCTTCATAACAAAATGAGTTCTTTGCTCTTGGCTGAGGCTTTTCATCTCCATGTTCCACACCTCATAGCCATCAGGTAATTTGTTCAGGAAGTCTTGCACTGTTTCTGGCCGCGATGTGCATACGAGTGTGAAGTCTGATAAATGTTTCGAGACGTTGAGAATGTCTTTTACAAGGCTGTCTGATCGACTGCCGTACGACAATTCGTCCAGGCCGTCAATCAGGAAGAGAACCTTGCATTGTTTTAGAAGGGAGACTAGGTATTCCTCCATTACAGCAAAATGATTTGGGAGGACCTGTTTGAGGAAGTCCTGGAGGGAAGGGCCGTCATTCTCGCGACACAAGACACGCAGCATGATGTCGTACTCGTGCAGGTGTCTGATGGTGCAGGCGCTTGGGTCCTGAAGCCACTCTGAGAGAAGGAACGTGAGCAGGGTCGTTTTGCCGCTTCCTGCCATGCCCCTGATCAAGATAAGCTGTGGCTTGGCGCCGTGCGTGGGCAGCGTGGCCGATGAGGATGTGCACAGTTGTGGATTCTGTCCTGCGCGGCGCGTCACTGTTAGCACGTTGCAAGTGTCGATGTCTTGTCTCTGTTGTACGTGTCCTCTTCCTTCCATGAGGGACATCCTGCAGAAGATGTCCTGGATGTGATACTTGTGTCTGGGTCCTTGAGAACTGGTGAGGAAGGACAGAGGATCAAAGGTTTGCAGTTTTTCATAGATTGTTTTGAGGTGGACTTGACTGTCTCTCTTAAATTCTTGGTGCATGGCACTGAAATAATCTTTTAAAATTCCTTTTTCCATTCCTGTTTTTCTGAAGGTATCAATGACCTGCCGAGCGTTGTCTTGCACGGCTGTCAGTTTTGCGTCGGGAATGTGGTATTTGCCCTTGGTTGCGCCGAGGAGTCGGATAAATAGGTCTTCTAACTCGTTGACTTTGTCCTGGTACTCTGCCTCGCTGAAATCTCTCACTTCATGAAAGAGTTCATTCCGCTCATCTTTGATTTTTGTTACCAGTCCTTCCAGTGTGTTCGGGTCTTGCCATTGGGGATCATTACTTCCCGCCACACCTTCGCACACCAACTTTATTGCCTTGTGCAGTAAAGTCACATCGAATTTGTCCCATAAAGGGAAGCGTTGTATTTGGCGGTGGTCGGTAGGGGTCAGTGTTCCTCTCTTTTGTTTGTTATTCATCTTGACATAGTTGGCTGACGAGCCTTGAGGGAGCTGATTAAGGTAGTCAGCGAGGGACACACCTGGTGGCGTGGTGGGGGCGTTCAGCGCGCCGCTCTTCAACACGAAGGTCAGGACGTCCTTGCCTACGTTTTCCATGAGGCTGATGAGCTTAATGCGATGGACGCAAACTGTCGGAGCGATGGCCATGGTGGAGGGTTTAGGCCGACAGTTGCTCTCGTCAGCAGCCTGCAAGGAAATTTTCCGATTGAGGAGCAGGGCAGGAGAGACGTGGCCGGCAAAGCTCAGTCTGGGAAGGAAGGAGTTGAGCCTTGAAGTGGGTGGCCGGAGCATCAGGATAGTGTGACAAGACAAACAGGTGGATGGGAATAAGAGACCCTGTGACACACAGCATGGCACGTATGTAATGGTCCAACCATTTGACTAGACAACACGAGGCAAGACTTGACTGTGTGTGTGTGTGTGTGTGTGTGTGTGTGTGTGTGTGTGTGTGTGTGTGTGTGTGTGTGTGTGTGTGTAAGTAAATAGGTAGGTGGATAAGTAAGTAAGTGAATAAGTAAGTAAGCAAGCATCTATTGCTCACAACAATACAAAGTATTTCAAGGTGTACATACAGTCCACACACACACACACGCACATTAGCCACGGTGCATCGAGCAGAGGCCCTCTGATGGTTTATTGTTCAGTCTAGCAGAGGATGTGAATGCAAGCAAATTATAATGTATAACAAGATCAATGAATCCTATTATACAGCAGCTGTAGCTCACCGGTACAGAAAAGAAAAACAATAATAGAAGTGTCTGACAGTAACTTAATAATAATAAAATAATGATAATAAAAATGACGAAAACAATAATAATAATAACAGTAATAGTAATAACTATAGCAACAACAATAATAATAACAATAATAATAACAATAACACTATTATTATTAACAGAAATAATAGGAACTATAGTAATAATAAAAATAATAAAAGATTAATGTTCTCAACTATAGCAACAACAACAACAACAATAAATAACAAAAACAACAACTACTACTACAACAACAACAGCAAGAACAATATAATAACAAATATGATGACTGCAATTAATAGCATAAAAATCACAGCTTTTCTTGATTAAATATATACTTTTTCATCTCTTGTTTATATTCGAATTTATTAGCAGTTGTAAGAAGGATTCTTTTATCAAGAGGGAAACTGTTAAACAATTCTGGTCCAACTTGTTACACTGTTTATGAACAATATTGTTCTAAATATCGCACTAATAAGGTTGTTACTTCTCGTGTGAGAAACATTTTCTACTAATTTGAATATTGCATTATGTTCCAGATTTCTATATATTAATAATAATGTGAAGTACTTATGAATGATTGGAAACTTTCAAGTACTTACTGCCGAGAAAATTTTGGATGCAGACTCAGACCTCTTTAAGGAAAATATACAACGAAGAATTTTATTTTGTGCTCTTGTTACTTTAATTAATTAAGAGAACGGCCACGTAGATGCTCATGTAAGAAGACAATATATAAGATGCAGGTAGCATAAAGTATAGTAGATGTTCCTCATTGCTTGAGTTGCTAGATTAGGGTGAATTCTTTATGAAAAGCCGGTTATTTTAGAGAACTTTAAACGTGTGTGTGTGTGTGTGTGTGTGTGTGTGTGTGTGTGTGTGTGTGTGTGTGTGTGTGTGTGTGTGTGTGTGTGCGTGTGTGTGTGTTTGTGTGTGTGTGTGTGTGTGTGTGTGAGTGTGTGTGTGTGTGTGTGTGTGTGTGAATTTTTAAAATTTTAATTGAATAGACTCTATTCAATTAAAATTATGTCTAAGTCTGACTAATAAGCTCTATTCAATAGAGCTTATTAGTCAGACTTGGATATAAGTATGGAGCAGAGCCCCGTCATGGCTCAGAGCTGTCACGTTAACCAATAAATCCCAACTATCGACATACATAGCACAGTTTGGACATACATTGGTTACAGCTATCTCTTATGTCAATATATGATAGTTTTCGTTATATAAGTAGCGAATCAAATACAATAATATGATTTCATAATTATTATTCATAACCACCACCCTTTCTTGCACAATAAGAGAGAGAGAGAGAGAGAGAGAGAGAGAGAGAGAGAGAGAGAGAGAGAGAGAGAGAGAGAGAGAATGAGTGAGTGTTTTTTTTTTTTTTTTATGTAGGAAGGATACTGGCCAAGGGCAACAAAAATCTAATAAAAAAAAGGCCCACTGAAATGCCAGTCCCTTAAAAGGGTCAAAGCAGTGGTCAAAAATTAGTGGATAAGTGTCTTGAAACCTCCCTCTTGAAGGAATTCAAGTCATAGGAAGGTGGAAATACAGAAGCAGGCAAGGAGTTCCAGAGTTTACCAGAGAAAGGGATGAATGATTGAGAATACTGGTTAACTCTTGCGTTAGAGAGGTGGACAGAATAGGGGTGAGAGAAAAAAGAAAGTCTTGTGCAGCGAGGCTGCGGAAGGAGGGGAGGCATGCAGTTAGCAAGATCAGAAGAGCAGTTGGCATGAAAATAGCGGTAGAAGACAGCTAGATATGCAACATTGTGGCGGTGAGAGAGGGGCTGAAGACAGTCAGTTAGAGGAGAGGAGTTGATGAGACGAAAAGCTTTTGATTCCACCCTGTCTAGAAGAGCAGTATGAGTGGAACCCCCCCAGACATGTGAAGCATACTCCATACATGGACGGATAAGGCCCTTATACAGAGTTAGCAGCTGGGGGGGTGAGAAAAACTGGCGGAGACGTCTCAGAACACCTAACTTCATAGAAGCTGTTTTAGCTAGAGATGAGATGTGAAGTTTCCAGTTCAGATTATAAGTAAAGGACAGACCGAGGATGTTCAGTGTAGAAGAGGGGGACAGTTGAGTGTCATTGAAGAAGAGGGGATAGTTGTCTGGAAGATTGTGTCGAGTTGATAGATGGAGGAATTGAGTTTTTGAGGCATTGAACAATACCAAGTTTACCCTGCCCCAATCAGAAATTTTCGAAAGATCAGAAGTCAGGCGTTCTGTGGCTTCCCTGCGTGATATGTTTACCTCCTGAAGGGTTGGACGTCTATGAAAAGACGTGGAAAAGTGCAGGGTGGTATCATCAGCATAGGAGTGGATAGGACAAGAAGTTTGATTTAGAATATCATTAATGAATAATAAGAAGAGAGTGGGGCACAGGACAGAACCCTGAGGAACACCACTGTTAATAGATTTAGGAGAAGAACAATGACCGTCTACCACAGCAGCAATAGAACGGTCAGAAAGGAAACTTGAGATGAAGTTACAGAGAGAAGGAAAGAAACCGTAGGAGGGTAGTTTGGAAATCAAAGCTTTGTGCCAGACTCTATCAAAAGCTTTTGATATGTCCAAGGCAACAGCAAAAGTTTCACCAAAGTCTCTAAAAGAGGATGACCAAGACTCAGTAAGGAAAGCCAGAAGATCACCAGTAGAGCGGCCTTGACGGAACCCATACTGGCGATCAGATAGAAGGTTGTGAAGTGATAGATGTTTAAGAATCTTCCTGTTGAGGATAGATTCAAAAACTTTAGATAAGCAGGAAATTAAAGCAATAGGACGGTAGTTTGAGGGATTACAGCGGTCACCCTTTTTAGGAACAGGTTGAATGTAGGCGAAATTCCAGCAAGAAGGAAAGGTAGATGTTGACAGACAGAGCTGAAGGAGTTTGACTAGGCAAGGTGCAAGCACGGAGGCACAGTTTCGGAGAACAATAGGAGGGACCCCATCAGGTCCATAAGCCTTCCGAGGGTTTAGGTCAGCGAGGGCATGGAAGACATCATTACGAAGAATTTTAATACGTGGCATGAAGTAGTCAGAAGGTGGAGGAGAGAGAGGAACAAGCCCAGAATCGTCCAAGGTAGAGTTTTTAGCAAAGGTTTGAGCAAAGAGTTCAGCTTTAGAAATAGATGTGATAGCAGTGGTGCCATCTGGTTGAAGTAGAGGAGGGAAAGAAGAAGAAGCAAAGTTATTGGAGATATTTTTGGCTAGATGCCAGCAATCACGAGGGGAGTTAGATCTTGAAAGGTTTTGACATTTTCTGTTAATGAAGGAGTTTTTGGCTAGTTGGAGAACAGACTTGGCATGGTTCCGGGCAGAAATATAAAGTGCATGAGATTCTGGTGAAGGAAGGCTTAAGTACCTTTTGTGGGCCACCTCTCTATCATGTATAGCACGAGAACAAGCTGTGTTAAACCAAGGTTTAGAAGGTTTAGGACGAGAAAAAGAGTGAGGAATGTACGCCTCCATGCCAGACACTATCACCTCTGTTATGCGCTCAGCACACAAAGACACACGAAAGCAGTACACGAAAGCAGTAGTCATTCCAAGGAAAATCAGCAAAATACCTCCTCAGGTCCCCCCAACTAGCAGAGGCAAAACGCCAGAGGCACCTTCGCTTAGGGGGATCCTGAGGAGGGATTGGAGTGATAGGACAAGATAAAGATACGAGATTGTGATCGGAGGAGCCCAACGGAGAAGAAAGGGTGACAGCATAAGCAGAAGGATTAGAGGTCAGGAAGAGGTCAAGAATGTTGGGCGTATCTCCAAGACGGTCAGGAATACGAGTAGGGTGTTGCACCAATTGCTCTAGGTCATGGAGAATAGCAAAGTTGTAGGCTAGTTTACCAGGATGGTCAGTGAAGGGAGAGGAAAGCCAAAGCTGGTGGTGAACATTGAAGTCTCCAAGAATGGAGATCTCTGCAAAAGGGAAGAGGGTCAGAATGTGCTCCACTTTGGAAGTTAAGTAGTCAAAGAATTTCTTATAGTCAGAGGAGTTAGGAGAGAGGTATACAGCACAGATAAATTTAGTATGAGAATGACTCTGTAGTCGTAGCCAGATGGTGGAAAACTCGGAAGATTCAAGAGCGTGGGCACGAGAGCAGGTTAAGTCATTGCGCACGTAAACGCAGCATCCAGCTTTGGATCGAAAATGAGGATAGAGAAAGTAGGAAGGAACAGAAAAGGGGCTACTGTCAGTTGCCTCAGACACCTGAGTTTCAGTGAGGAAAAGAAGATGAAGTTTAGAAGAGGAGAGGTGGTGTTCTACAGATTGAAAATTAGATCTTAGACCGCGAATGTTGCAGAAGTTAATGAAGAAAAAGTTGAGGGGGGTGTCAAGACACTTAGGGTCGTCGACGGAAAGGCAGTCAGACCTGGGGACATTTATGGTCCCTTCCCCAGATGGGGACTCCGAGTCTGGTGTAGGAGTCGCCATGATTTTAAAATTTTTGGAGTGAAGGGTGTGTGTGTTATTAGGTGCTTGTAGTTTTGTGTGGAGGAAGAGAGTTGTCTTTAGAGGGCAGGCTGTGACTACCCCCTTGTGTTGTGAGACACAAAGGGAAACGTTCAGTGAGGTCACAGCTGGGTTTAATGATAAGTTCACAGCACCCCCTGAACAGTGCTTTAGACCTCACTGGGAGTAATTATCGTTTCGGCAGGTGTCTACTGCCTCCTCCTGCATGGAATGTATGAATTTTTTAAAATGATTTCTATGCCAAAAAAAGCTGCCTACCAATACATACTGGAATGCTCTCCTTGCTTCAAAGAAAGATGACTCCAACTTGAAAAGGTTCCTTGATAAAGTTCATGACATGTTCCATATTTTCCTCCCTATTAAGTGTGGGTATATATATATATATATATATATATATATATATATATATATATATATATATATATATATATATATATATATATATATATATATATATATATATATATATATATATATATATATATATATATATATATATATATATATATATATATTCACACAAAAGGCTCCAAAATCCACCAATTTCTCAAACGCTAATCAACTCGACAAAACCCAAAAATCACTTGTACAGAGAGCTTCTGAAACCTAAAGTTCCACCCTTTGTCCTCGTGAGGATATAGAGAGGTGGACAGATGTGTATGCAGACAGACAGACAGACAGATAGATAGGTAGATAGAAAGACAGTGTCGCATCTTTGTGTTATATTGTCGTGCCTCGTTAGTACGTCATTTTCTAATTTCTGAATGTGTGCAATGCAAAACACATTGAAAACAATTATGAGGAAAGAAAAGAGTAATTGTACTCTCCTCAAGAGTGCAGGTGTGTAGACTCCAAGAAACGGGAGGACGGATGGCGCGAGGCAGGAGGTGCCCGAGGGGACAAACCGTTTTTCATACTCTTATATTAATGCTCCACAAGCGCAGTATATATATATATATATATATATATATATATATATATATATATATATATATATATATATATATATATATATATATATATATATATATATATATATATCACATAGAAAAACAGGCCACAACAGACCTTGCGGTCCTCACGAGGTGACCTGAGATAGGACTAATAAGGTGATAGTAGAAGAAAAGGAAAGCAAAGCAGGAGGCTGTCTCTCCACCCTCCACTCCCTCTGGCATAAGAAGTACAAGAAAAACAGGTCGGAAATAAATACCTTACGTGGTTAGAAAAGGAAAAACCCAAAGAATTTTATAGGAAAGAATGAAAAACCATGAAATGAGGTGCCCCCATTTCCTGAAGAAAAAAAAGTTAACATCTAACAAACAAACGCTGTTATCCCTGATTGGAGGCAAACTATTTGTCAAGAAGACGTTTAAAAGTGTCTGCGTTTTGTAATCTGTCACGTCTCTAGGAATTTAATTTCATAGATAAACTGCACGATGAAAAAAAAAAATAGTTGAAGAATTTCCCAACAATTTTGCAACCATTTCCTCGCATGTAATTTGAAAAATTTACTGCAGTCCATGTTATGATTGCTTTTGATAATTTTAAATACCTGTATTAAGTTGCCTCATAGTCTTCTTTGTTTTAATGGTGAATAAATTGAATTCCTTAAGACGCTCTTCGTATGATTTTTTTTTTTTTTTCGTAGGATTGGTATAATTTTTGTTACTCTACGCTGAACTCGATCTAATTTATCAATGTCTTTCTGGTAATAGGGTTACCATGCTTGAACACAATATTCCAGAAGGGAACGGACTAAAGCGTTATACAAAGTGAGGACTGTATCCTTATATTTATATTCAAAAGATCTGCCGATTAAGACAATTACTTAGTTTTTCTTCTTTACGACTAATGAATATTGTTGGCTATTCGATATTGTTACTCCTAAATCAGTTTCGTTGTCTACACTTTTAAATTGGGTACCGTTTAAAATGTAATTTGCTTTCTCGGTTCGATACCCTATGCGAAGCACTTTACACTTTTCTGCATTAAAACTCATTTGCCGGGTTTGCCCCCACTCTGACAATTTATCTAGATTTTTCTGCATTTCTAGTACTTGTTCGTTAGATACTACATAAGGTGTCATCAGCAAACTTCGATATTATAACGTAACACTCTCATCCATGTCGTTTATATAAACAAAGGAAGAGAACAGGTCCTAAGACTGATCCCTGTGGCACCCCGCTAGTTACGTTAGTCCAATTGGAAGCTTTTCCATTTATTACTACTCTTTATTTACGATTGTTTTGTCAGTTTTCTACCCATCTCAACACATGGCCTTGGATATCATATGATTTTAGTTTAATCAGTAAACAATTGTGGAGGACTTTGTCGAAGGCCTTTTGAAAATCGAGGTATATTATATCTACCGCTTTACTTTCGTCATACTGGTTCAGAATATCGTAGAATTCTAAGAGCATTTGTTTTGTAAGCCGTGTTAAGTATTTTAAAGTATTTTATTTTCCTCTAAGTGATTAACATGTTTGTCTCTTAAAGACATTTCAAGCATTTTGCATGGGACTGGGATTAAGCTAATTATTTTGTTTGGCCGGTAATTGTATGGTAAAGATTTATTGGCTTTTTTTTATTTTTATCGGAGTTACGTTTATGAGCCTCCACTCATCAGGCACTGAACCGTACTGAAAAGACTTACTGAACAAAAAATTCGGAGGTTTAACTAATTCGGATTGCGGGATGAGATCGTGTCAGACCCGGGTGATACCCCGTCTCTTTCTGTTATAATGATAATACTGAGGGCTGAGCTCTTCTACTGTAAAAAACTGATGCAAAGAAATTTTTCAAAATGCTACTAGTTTCCTCCTCGTCGTTAGTGAAATCTCCCTTTTCATCTAAAATGTTCCAATCGTTGAGGTAAACACTTTCTTTTGCCTGATAAAGCTCCAAATTTCTTTGGGTTCGTCTTACGATGCACAATTACACAATTGCAATGTGTGATTCGGTGGACATTTTGCTGTGTTTGATTAACATCTTTTCTTTACGTCTTAACTCTATGATTCTAGTATATTCATAGTTATTACTATAGGATTTTAAACCTGTTATGGGCGTCAGTCTTTGCGCGTAGGCATTCAAGCGCTTGTGTATTAAACCACTTAGGCTTTACGACGCATTCTTGCACAACTTTTAAATATTTATCAGAGAAAAATTTTCACTGGGCAATAATATCTGCGGTGGTACATAACTCCAGTCGATTTAATTAAGTATTGATCTGAGTTTACAAAAATTTGCTTTTCTGTAGTCAGTAACTTTTCTTTGGTTTTACTTGACTCGTCAGCCAAAGAGTTAATAACGAAGGAGATTGCGTGGTGGTCGCTATTACTGTACTCCTCACTGACATTCAGATTTTGTAGCAATTCATTCATTCTTTTGTAGCAAGCACGAGGTCGAGCATGTGGTTCTCGCGTGTCAGTTTTGTACAAATTGAGTGTTTTTTTTATATATTTTTTTAAGTTACTATATAGATCATGGCCGTGATACGAGGTGAGTGGTTAGCCCCACTTCATCACCAGTAGATTAAAATTATGGACGCGTGTGCGTCACTTATCTCGCTAATTTGTTCGTGAATTTCGGGGTCGGTTTGGACTGGCTGGACTGCAGGTCTGTATATAAGAGCTAATAAATAAATAAATATTATATATATATATATATATATATATATATATATATATATATATATATATATATATATATATATATATATATATATATATATATATATATATATATATATATATATATATATATATATATATATATATATATATATATATATATATATATATATATTCATGAATCCGTTATCTTTCTAAGAAAGTGGACGTTACACTGATCACAGAAAGTTTTAAAAGGTCTAGATTTTCAAAGGCTTCGAGTATCTACCCGACTTATCCGAAATCACCAGCTATTAAACCCTCTCACAAAACCCTTACCTTAGTACAGCACACCAAAAATCACCTCAATACCAGATCGATGTTGGAGCAGAAAACACAAATTATTCTATATAATAATGAAATATATTAATAATAATGTTAACTCACAAAAAAAAAAAAAAAATTGAGGTAGAACACTATAAAGGAATTTAAGGAACAAATTTCTACTCTAGACCATCACAGAATAATTTCCACACACAATCACAATACGCTTCCCTTTACTTCAGGCTCTTATGTCGCCTCCCCTGTTGCTTAAAGGTATACACATCAATATATGACATTCCCGTCACTTTATAAAGCATTAAAACCCTTTTACTCCTTCATAGACCGTTGAAATATTTTCCCAACTGTAGGAATTCCCCCAGACGCCGTCACCTTGTCCCCGAACACTATTCCCGTATTTCACTTCCTCATACATCACAAAACATCACCACCATCACCACAGATCACGTACAACACAATAACACCATCCCCAAAGACACCAATAACGCCACAACACCACCACAACCCAAACCACAAAATGGCTGCCTCACCCGAACACTATCCCCTCAGCGTTTCATAACCGACACAACTAACCGACAAAATTTCAGCGGACAAGAGCTCTTGGTACCACAAAAGACTCACCAACCTGATCACTGATATCAGGATTATACCATAACATCACTAATACCTCCACATGCCTACTGAGGCACCTCATTAGGATTCCTCACGACTAGATGGGGCGCGAGACAACAATTACATTCTCACTGCCTTTTACATGATGAGTTTCTAGGTCATAATCCTGTAAGATCAGACACCATCTTATCAGCCTTTGATTAGAGTTTTTCATTTTATGCAGAAAAATCAAAGGGTTGTGGTCAGTGAAGACCTGTATAGGATGCACTGTTGCTTTGACATATATTTCAAAATTACTCAAATTCAGCACAAATCCTAAAGCCTCTTTCTCAATGGTGCTGTAAACCCTCTGATATGGTAGCAGCTTCTTAAAATAATAGCCCTCAAGATCCTGCATTAACACACCACCCACACCATTCTGGCTGGCATCCACATATAAAACAAATGGTTTCTCATAATCAGGCATGCACAGCACTGGGGCACTAATTGACATTTTCTTAATGTCCACAAAAACTTCCTCACAATGTTTATCACAACAAAATTTTGACTTTTTACTCAGTAACTTGGTCAGAGGCATGACATATGAGAATTATTTACAAAAACGCCTGTAATACCCACTGGTCCTTAAGAATTTCAGTATCCACTTTCTGTTGTTGGGGGCTACAATGTCTTTAATCTTGGCTTCCATTTCATCTTTCCCTACCTTGGAACCTAGGTATTCCACATCAGCTTGCACAAAATGACTTTTCATCAACTTGAGATTGGCATCATTGAGATTGGCTCCAGTAGCTGCACATGTTCCTCCCAACTCTTAGTAAAAAAACAAAATGTCATCTATATACACAGAGCATCCCTTCAATCCTTTCAGTACCCTATTCATCAATCTTTGAAAAGAGCTTCTATTGTTCTTCATCACAAATGGAAGAACTTTGTACTGATACAATCCATCCATGGTGATGAAAGCTGATATGGTTTTTTGCCATTTTGGTAAGTCCTACTTGCCAAATACCCTTTTAACAAGTCTTTATATATATATATATATATATATATATATATATATATATATATATATATATATATATATATATATATATATATATATATATATATATATATATATATATATATAAAGTTTGCATAACGCACATGATCTATATAATCATCAACTCTAGGGATAGGGTACGCATCAGGTATTGTCACCATGTTAACCTTCTTATAATCCGTACAAAAAAGGAAACTCTCTCGACCTGATTTGGGCACTAACACACATGGTGAGCTCCATGGACTTTCACTGGGCTCAATCAAGTCATGCTCCAATATATACTCCACGTTTTTTTTCATGATTTCCCTTTTCCGTGAGTTAACTCTGTAATGATGTTGTTTGATGGTTTCAGCCTCCCTAACATCTACATCATGTACCACCATATTTTTTATTTATTTTTTTTTCTGGGTGCATCAGGGAACAATAATCTCCCTAACCTTTTCCTTCTGTTCTAACTCCATGTATCCTAGTTTATCATTCAAATTCTCTAACAAGGCTTAGTTCTCCAGCACACCTCCCTCACACCTACTCAGTTTCATTTCAGACTACTCCTCTTCCACCTTAGTTGTTACATTCACGACATTCATAAATCTGATACATACTTCACCACATTAAGAGGCTCTTCTGTCCCTAACCACTTTTCTTTCACTATTTTCAAAGGACCATTCACGTCATGCCCATACACTAACTCACTAACTTCAAACTGCCTGAAACGGTTGACTCTTGCACACATCCTGAAAGTATTTTTCAGAGTCTGGTGAAATCTTTCTGC
Source organism: Scylla paramamosain (assembly GCF_035594125.1). Lineage (NCBI taxonomy): Eukaryota > Metazoa > Arthropoda > Malacostraca > Decapoda > Portunidae > Scylla > Scylla paramamosain. The sequence goes on along the minus strand of NC_087170.1, from coordinate 1,773,093 downwards.
ACAACCCTGGGACTGGGGATGATAAACACTCAATAGCTTCTGTTCAATCTTCAGGGCCATTAAAACTTCCTTGAACATGCGAGAAGTGAAATTACTTCCTTTGTCTGATTGCAACACCTTAGGAATTCCCACCCATGAGAAAAAAAATTCACGAACTCTCTCACAGTATTTTTAGAGTTTATACTCCTGAGGGGAATGGCCTCAAGGAACCTGGATGACATACACATAATAGTCAGCAAATATTGGTTGCCCCTCCTGGTCCTTGAAAAATTACCTACATAGTCTATCACAACTTTACTGAAAGGCTCCTGAACTACAGGGATAGAGTGAAGAGAGGCAAGGCGAATCACCTGGTTCGGCTTGCCCATCTTCTGACATAAACCATAAGTTTTACAAAATTCATTCACATTAGCTCTTACTTTGGGCCAGTAATAATGGCACAGAGTTTTTCCTAGGGATTTTCTGACCCCTAGGTGTCCTGCCAGATTTCCCTCGTGTGCCATTTCCAATATTGTCTTCCTATACACCTGTGGCACCATAATCAGCTTTTTCACCATCCAGTAATCGGAGGTTGGGACAATCAAGGGACAATCATCTTGACTTCTCAAAAGTACATCGTTATCCACATAGTAACCCACATACTCATCACTAAGCTCATCCAGCCCTTTAATCTCATTCCAAACAGGCTTCAGGCTTTCATCACTTTCCTGAGTTTTTATGAACTCACTTTTCTCAACCACAAAATCAAGGTTAGGGTCCACTTGACCTACAACCCTTTCATCACCCGCATACTCCGGGCTATTTCCTTTTTCATCAGGTTCCTTGAACAGGGCTCTCGAGTTTCCATCCTTGTAACGCTCCTTTTTATTATTTCTGTGTTTCTTTGAGTCTCCCCAATAATTGTTTTCTTTTGTAGCTTGCGGTGAAGAGGAGGATAATAGCGGTAATTAAAGGTTTAGTGATTATATGAAAAAGTATATTTATAAGGCGTGTATTCGTGGGAGTGATTTAGAAAGTCTTGAAACATTTGTTATAAATAGTCTTTACTTATTTCAACTGTGGTTTTCTCTAATCAGTGGTAATACGAATAATAGGATTACATCATGTTGCGTCAGCCTACCAGTAACTCATAAGGTGTCATTCCCTAGCTTATAAAATATGTTAGTAATTTAGAATTCACTTATTAACTTCAACTAATGTCCAGCCTATATGCTCACCTTGCTAGCCAATTATTCCTGCATTTTTATTTAAACTCACGGTTCAGTAAAATTATTTGTGAAAGAAGAGAGAGAGAGAACTAGCTAAGGTTCCAATAACTTCAGAGGCCTGGGAGTGTTGAGGGAGAGAGCACAGAATGGCGTCTCCCTTTCCTCTGGCAACAGGTGGGTCTCGTAGCTCTGAAATATTTAATTTTTCTTTTATTTAGAAGTGAATATTACTGTGTTCATGTTTATTATTCATGTCTCTAGTGAAGATATAGTGACTGTACGTGTTGACAGAATGGCGTCTCTCTTCCCTCTGGCAATAGATAAAATAGCCGGTGTTGGTCCCACGTGGAGACAGGCCACAGAGTCTTGGGAAAGTGTTAGCCATGTAATGTTTCTTTAGTCAAATATAGTCTACTGTGAATGTGTTGTGAGCAATATTATTGCCGTAGAGAAGTGATGGATGAAGGCTGTGACGCTATTTAGGGATATAACGGTGCCCAGAATCAATGGTACTCTTGAGGAGTTATAAAAGTAATTATTTTCTTGTGTATTCGTAGTGTTAAGTAACGGAGTACAAGTGTATATGCCATACCAGAATTTCAAGTGCCTTTTCTTTTTTTTTCTAGATTAACCACTCGATAAAGTGTCATAGTGGGTCAGTCAACCCAAAGAATCCTATCAGTATTATTCATTTAATTATTTTTTTGCTATTTTTATATTTTTCGTTCCTCCTAATAAAACCACACTGTAGGTACTGTGTGATAATTAACCTCTCCCTACCCTCTGGCCATGACGATGAAGGCGAGAACCATTACCAATCAAAAATGTTTCTTTTTTTTCTATTGTGTGTGCGTGCTTCACCTCATCTCTCTTCCTCTTCTTTTTTCTTCTTCACCGTGAAGATCTTTGCCTCGTCTCATTAGAGCTCTGATCGGACCGGTGAGGAGGAGGGAGGAGGGGGGAACCGGAGGGGGGGTGGCGTTACACTGGTGGCATAGCGGTGGGATTCGCTGTAGTCTTGGCCAGTCGTATTGGGAGAGACAGAGTACTGGCAGTTGGGTAATATTGGGTCAAGTAATGTTCAAAGTGGCTGTTGTAGGTCATAGCCAGGTACCACGTAGGTTTGATGTGGAAGTGGAGAATTCAGAAGTAAGGATATATCGTGCAGGAGGAGCAAGAGCTAGGAATTTCTTTAATGACGAGAGATTGAATCACGTCTTGGCATGGAGACATGACCTCACTTTCCTCTGGTTAGGAAGCAACGACATCAATCCTAATACACAGCCTCGTGAATTAACAGATACAATTCTGAACATTGGCAAAGAAATTGAACGAAATTGCGGTTCGAAGGTTATTTTGGTAGAAATAGAAAATAGACAGTATCCATCTAGCAGACCAGTAATTCCGAATGAACGCTATAAAAAGATAAAACGTGCAGTGAATGCCGCTTTGCTTAAAAGTAAACAGTTCTTGTGTATCAATTTTAACAGTTTTGTGTTTACCCTTGGAAGAGATAGAGTACATTTCGAAACCAGTGCCAAGGCTCAAATTCAACAAAAGTTGGCTATGAATATTAGCAAAGCCAAAGCTCGTCTATTTGGCCCTGTACACTAAAGTTCAACTTGGATCGCATAGAGTCACTAATAGATATGGAGGAGAATGAAGAATACGGTGGAGTTAGATGGGAAAATCCAGAGCAGGGAGAATCAGAGGTCAATGCCAATCAGGTAATGATAGATACAATGAAGTTTATGGTGGCTAAACTTGAAAATATGTCAATGAGAATTGATGGATTGGAGGACTCGCTGAGTAGGGCAGTTCCCCCAGAGGGAGGAGGTACTCCAGCCGTTCTTTCAAACAGTCAGTTGCAAGTTCAAACCTCACTCCCTAGTCATTCCATGCCATTAGCCCCAGTCATGACAAGCACCCCTGCGAAGTCAACCTCAGAGGTTAGAGTCAAGCCGAGTGACATTAAGATCTTAGAGTTGGACGAATTGCAACGTTTAAACTCAGCGGCACGGTTACAGATGTTTTTCGAGTCGGTTGAGCGGTGCGCAAGTAATTCAGACGCTAGACTGGAAGTGGCTAAGTCGCGAGTTGATGGGGACTTGGCGGTTATGATTCACACAGCGCAAAGACAAGGAGAAGTAAAGGTATGGGAGGACTGTAAGACATACCTAACCAAAGAGTTTGGCGTGGACCTGAATTTTGATCAAGCTTGGAGACAGAGTGACTCTTTTCACTATGATTGGCTAGAAAACCCTCAATCCTTTGTTCACAAGTTCAAATGTCACTATGCAGCTATCCGAGGGACATTTCATGGTGAAATTCTACCTGATCGAGACAAGCTTCTCAAACGTAAGTTATTGCAGGGTTTCCCCAAGAGCAGTAAAGATCTTCTTGAGACGTTCATGGATGACAATATTCCCTTGAACAAATTCCTTGGACATGTAGAAAATGAACGGATCTTGCTAATGCAAAAACATGCGTCAGTCAATTCAGTTCCTAATCATCCTGGGGAGGATACCTCTCGTTCTTGCTCTCGCAGTAACTCGCAGAGTTTAGCCAGCATCCAATCAGATATTTCCTCTCCCCAGTCTGAAAATAATTTGTCAAAAATTGCTGCTAAACTAGATCAGTTGCAACAACAAATAAGTAGGTCATGTGTCTCCAAAGCACCTTCGTCACCTCGCAAATTCTGTGCATTTTGCCAAACTGAAACTCATTCCCTGAGAGATTGTTGGAGGAAACCAGAAAGGGGACACTGTTTCGATTGTAGGAGGTACGGCTGCCGTCGGGGTAATCCCACATGCCCGGGAAAAACCCCACAGACACCTTCATTTCCCCAGAAAAATTATGGGAGAACAAGTGCCCTTCCCAAGAAATCCCAGTCAGTCCGTAACACACAATTGACAGAAGGAACACCCAACGTATCAGTCGGTGATTCTACTCAATGACTAGGCCGAGAAAATCTATCACCTGTAGTCAACCTCATAGTTAGTGGTAAACTCTGTTCTGCGTTACTCGACACAGGTAGTTGTGTAACCCTAATCCGGCGAAGTACGGTACGTAGGCTGAGTCTTGAAGTAGATAAATCCAGGTGTTTGCCATCATTAACAGCGGTAAATGGAGATCCGTTAAAAGTTCTTGGGATGGTAAAAGTTGAAATTCATGTGGGAGATCAAGAAGTGTGCAAACAGTGGATTTCAGTAGTGCCAGATTCATACCTCCAAAGAGATTTGTTGCTAGGTTGTGATGTTATTCAGCGGTCAAACTTAACTTGGAATCCGCGGGAGAAGATGATGCTTTGGGGAGGAACCTCATATTCTGTTTCTCATGTCCGTAAGACTCGAGTTTGTGTAGGAAGGGTTTGCCAATCTCTTCCCATGAGCGTTCAATGTGAAGAGAAGAGCCGAGTTCAGCTCAAAGATATGGTTCATCTGAAGCCCCACCAGGGTAAAGTAATTCAAGTTGAGGTTGATGAACACTCGGGATCGAGTCTGTTGGTATATCCTCAATCTCGACATTCTTCTCAAACCTGCCCGTTATTAGTAGAAGTCAGTGAAACCCAAACGATTCCCGTACTTGTAGACAATTTTGTCCAAGGTACATAAGTTCCTAAAGACAGGTACAGTATTGGCCTATTATGAGAAATATTCTGGTCCAGTCGAGGATATATCCTCACAAGTGTGCCACACCCGTATTGAGAATGAGTTGGAACCTCAGAATGATGTGGTAGAAGGAAATGGTACCCGAGCAGAACGTTTGCAGAGACTCATTAATCAACAGAATTGGGCTCACCTCGCGAGTGATCAACAAAAACAATTGTCCAATGTAGTGTTATCACATGAGAAGCTGTTCATGTTAGAAAAGAAGGACATAGGCACCATCTCGGGTGAACCTGCCCACATTGCCGTGTCCGACCCAAACCCTTGCCAATCTCCTATGTACCGTTATCCTGAACATGCTAAGATGTTAGTATCTCAAATGCTAGTGGAGATGGAGGAGAGAGGTGTGATTGAACCTTCGAGTGCAGCATGGCTGTCTCCAATTGTCCTCGTGAACAAACCTGATGGGAGTAAGATAATGTGTTTGGATTTTAGACAGGTGAACGAACGGCTAGCTGCGGATCTTTACCCATTACCTCGGCTTGAGGATTTGGTCAATGTCGCGGCAGGTCACCAGTACTATGCCACACTAGATTTAAAGGATGCATACTTCCAGATAGTCTTGGATGAGGAAAGCCGAGATCTAACAACTTTCTCTGATGGAATATCACTGTATCGTTTCCGTCGGTTACCGTTCGGACTGAGTTGCGCACCCGCAATCTTTTCTCGCAAGATGGCCGAAATCTTGACACCTTTGTTGCGTGAGGGATGGGTCAAAAACTATCTAGACGATATCATTCTATGGGCCGAGAACTTCGACCAGCTAATGGAAAGATTGGGTAGACTGTTCGCCTTGTTAGAGGAGAAAGGTATCAAGTTGAATCTGACTAAGTGTGACTTGGTGAAGCAGAAGGTGAAATTTCTAGGTCACCGAGTTTCTAAGGATGGAAGTACTCCTGATCAGAAAAATCTAGAAGCAATTAGAGAACAAGCTCCACCTAAAAATGTCAAGCAAGTTAGGAGATTTATTGGCATGTGTGGGTTTTATCGGAAATTTGTACCCAATTTTTCAAAGATAGCCATGCCTCTCACAAATCTCATGAAAGGGGATGTAAAGTTCAGTTGGACGGATGAATGTCAGGTTGCATTCGAGGCTCTCAAAACAAAACATATGTCAACGCCCATTTTGGCTAGTTATCAACCTGAACTTCCTCTGGTCTTAGTCACAGATGCTAGCGATGAGTGCGTAGGAGCGGTACTGCACCAAGTTCAACCTGATAAAAGTGTCCGACCTCTAGGTTACTATTCTAAGAAGATCAGTAAGTGCGAGCAGAAGTATTCAGTCACCGACAAAGAAGCGTTAGCTGTCGTGTTAGCTTGCCGTCATTTCCACCATTACCTTTGGGGAACCAACTTTGAGATTCAAACCGACCACCAACCGCTCACTACTATCTTCCGTAGGCGGACTAAGTCGCCCAGAGTAACTAGGTGGATGCTGGAAATGCGCGAGTATCACTTTCGCGTAAAGTATGTAAAGGGAAAAGATAATGTAGTGGCTGATCAGTTGTCGCGTCCTGTTAGGCTTATCACACATCAATCCAACGTTACCTGGTTAGGCCTAACCCGAGAGGAATTCATTAAAGGACAGCGCGAAGATCCAACTTGGAATGAACTCTTAGACTACTTGAAGGGTGGGGTGTTGCCAGGGCGAAAGATTGCTAAGGCAACCCTTGATCAGTTTGAAATTCTGGATGGTGTGTTGCACTATGTTAGAGAGACCAAAGATGGCAGTCTAAATTACACTGTAGTAGTACCCCGACACCTAGTCAGAAAGGCACTAGAAGTTGCTCATGATCAATCAGGACATTTTGGGCAGTTCAAATCCATCAAGCAGGCAGAAGGGTTGTTTTATTGGCCTACTATTAAGTCGGATGTAATACAGTATCTTAAAGAATGTCTAAACTGCCAAAAATTCAAATACAACCGAGGAATGTCACAGCCATACCGAGAGTTACCTATAGTGTCACAGCCATTGGAGAGGATTGCCATTGATCTCACTGACATGACCAACGGACAGGAAGGTCAAAGGTATATCCTCACCATCATAGATCACTTCTCTAGGTATGTAAAATTTTATCCTCTAAAAACAAAACATGCTCAGGGTATAGTAGCTAAGCTTTCCCAATACATCTCTGACTTTGGCTGGCCACTCTCCATCCTGTGTGACAATGCCTTGGAGTTCACGGGACGAGAACTAAGAACCTGGGCTGGTCTTCATGGGATAGAACTGCTCTACACCACTCCCTATCACCCCCAGTCAAACGGACTCATCGAGAGAATGCACTGGACCCTGAAGACCGTGCTGTCCCAAATGTGCAAGGGTTACCCTTTAAGGTGGCCCGCCCTTCTCAGTGAATGTCAGTCACACATGAATCTGGCAGTACATAGCAGCACGGGGGTCTCTCCATATGTAGCATTCTTCGCAAGACAGCCACCTCGTTTCGTCACGGCGCCTCTCCTGACGGTGCAGTCTGAAGATAGTGACGTTCAGCAACTTAAGCGCATGATTAAAGACGCTAGTGTGACGTCACAGAGGAGGTACCGTGCAGTGGCGAACAGAAAACGACGTGATGAAAAGGTCTCAGTTGGGTCCTTGGTGTGGGTGAAATCAGAAACTCCGTTGCCTGGTACCTCTACCAAATTGAATGCTAAGTGGAAAGGACCATATCGAGTGAGTGAGGTAATCAGGGACGGTCAACTGTATGTAGTGGAGGACCCCTATTCTGGGAAGTTAGTACAAAGAGCAGCAGAAAAGGTGAAACCGTATGTGAGCCGGAGTGAAATTATTCCAGAGTTGGAGGAGAACTATTCAGACGGATGTGTTGAGGAGGAGGAGGAGGAGGATCAAGACCTCCCTCCCCGCCGCCGTCGACCTCCCAGACGTCTTATTGAGGAGTGCTAATGTGATGCACGAACTCAGGAGTGAGGAGAAGTGAACAGTGTTATAATGTATAGGATGTGTGGGTTAGGAATGAAGTGAGTTAAGAGCAGGAAATCCTCATCCGTCACAAGTGTTCGAAGGTCAGTGACACTGTCTCAGCCACAAAAAGAGTGGGGCATTTCGGGAAAAGTCGTCCCCAAATTCTCGTCGTGTCAAAACAGTTCATACCAGATGGTAGCTTATGTGTTTCAGTTCGGGGAAGTGTACCCCATTCTTGTGGGCTTTAGTTCGAGAAGTGAGGTTTCCAGGGAACGTCGTACTTGGTTACTTCCTCCTCAAGTTACAGTCATCACCTCTAACGGGTCCTAAGTTTCCCTTGAGGACGTATTACCCCAGTCTTCGTTGTAGTAAGAGGAATGATTTGTGTGAATGTTGGCGAATGTGTCAAATGCTGCGAATGTAATAGATTATTCCTTTTCTATGAGACGGGGAATAAAGAGAGTGACGGAGTTAGTCAGGTGACTTCTCCATAGATTACCCGTAGAGCAGAGGGTGACTGGGGTCCAAGTTCTCTTTTCCTGTAAGTATTCTGTATGTGAAAGGTGTTGGTACAATTTCCTACGGGAAGAAATGTACGAGTCAGGTGACTCAAGGGTAAGTGGTTGAGTCAGTATCAGCTGTTTAGTAGACCTTATGTATGGATAGGATAAGGAAAGTGTATAGGTAGGATTTTGCATGTATTCTTCACCGTGAGTTTAACTCTGGGAGAATGGGCGTGTGTAACGCTCCTTTTTATTATTTCTGTGTTTCTTTGAGTCTCCCCAATAATTGTTTTCTTTTGTAGCTTGCGGTGAAGAGGAGGATAATAGCGGTAATTAAAGGTTTAGTGATTATATGAAAAAGTATATTTATAAGGCGTGTATTCGTGGGAGTGATTTAGAAAGTCTTGAAACATTTGTTATAAATAGTCTTTACTTATTTCAACTGTGGTTTTCTCTAATCAGTGGTAATACGAATAATAGGATTACATCATGTTGCGTCAGCCTACCAGTAACTCATAAGGTGTCATTCCCTAGCTTATAAAATATGTTAGTAATTTAAAATTCAATTATTAACTTCAACTAATGTCCAGCCTATATGCTCACCTTGCTAGCCAATTATTCCTGCATTTTTATTTAAACTCACGGTTCAGTAAAATTATTTGTGAAAGAAGAGAGAGAGAGAACTAGCTAAGGTTCCAATAACTTCAGAGGCCTGGGGGTGTTGAGGGAGAGAGCACACAATGGCGTCTCCCTTCCCTCTGGCAACAGGTGGGTCTCGTAGCTCTGAAATATTTAATTTTTCTTTTATTTAGAAGTGAATATTACTGTGTTCATGTTTATTATTCATGTCTCTAGTGAAGATATAGTGACTGTACGTGTTGACAGAATGGCGTCTCCCTTCCCTCTGGCAACAGATAAAATAGCCGGTGTTGGTCCCACGTGGAGACAGGCCACAGAGTCTTGGGAAAGTGTTAGCCATGTAATGTTTCTTTAGTCAAATATAGTCTACTGTGAATGTGTTGTGAGCAATATTATTGCCGTAGAGAAGTGATGGATGAAGGCTGTGACGCTATTTAGGGATATAACGGTGCCCAGAACCAATGGTACTCTTGAGGAGTTATAAAAGTAATTATTTTCTTGTGTATTCGTAGTGTTAAGTAACGGAGTACAAGTGTATATGCCATACCAGAATTTCAAGAGCCTTTTTTTTTTTTTCTAGATTAACCACTCGATAAAGTGTCATAGTGGGTCAGTCAACCCAAAGAATCCTATCAGTATTATTCATTTAATTATTTTTTGCTATTTTTATATTTTTCGTTCCTCCTAATAAAACCACACTGTAGGTACTGTGTGATAATTAACCTCTCCCTACCCTCTGGCCATGACGATGAAGGCGAGAACCATTACCAATCAAAAATGTTTCTTTTTTTTCTATTGTGTGTGCGTGCTTCACCTCATCTCTCTTCCTCTTCTTTTTTCTTCTTCACCGTGAAGATCTTTGCCTCGTCTCATTAGAGCTCTGATCGGACCGGTGAGGAGGAGGGAGGAGGGGGGAACCGGAGGGGGGGTGGCGTTACATCCTCCTGTGTTTTTTTTTTTTTCCCGTGGTGTCCACGAGTCACATCCGGGCCATCGCTTGGATCACTGCGCAGACTAGGAACAATTCAAACACCACCTCCCCATTTGTTGAATAAGGGACTGCTGCCGGTGTGGTGGTCTCTGTCATCCCTACCAGAGGACTATCTACCATTTGAAGTTTAGGGATGACTCTATCTCCAGACAGGTCATATCCACTCCATCTACAGGCAGTGTCTCCTTCACTCCCACCGTCACCACTACAGCGACATATCTACAGTCAAACCAAACTTTGTGCAGGGGGAATACTGAACTTGCCTCCTGCGCTCTTGCACGAGACCTATCTGCCAGTGCTGGTCTTCTCAGTCCATAGGATTACACTACTTAAGATCAAGCTCTGATTAGCTCATGTATCACAAAGGATACTGATCACCTTTTCAGGGGTTCCCTCCACTTTCACCGTGCCTTCACTGGTAAAATATTCAAAGCCCTCATCCTTCTTTGATTCCTCTTGAATCTGTGCATTCATATTCTCCACATACTTCACCATGTCACTTTAGGCGGCCACTGCTTCTACTAACTCCTAACTACTACTAACTAGTACTAACCCATACTACTCCTTCTCTTCATACACTAGTACTTCTAAGTCACTTAAATGCACCTTCATCACCACTACCATTCTTGTAGTAGATAGTGCTTCCATCTTAGGACGGGGCAGGAATAATCTTGAGCTCATCTTGTGGTTATTCCTATATCACTGATGACTATCACCTTTCTTGTTGAGGTAGGACTTTTCTCTTCATGGTATTCAGCTCTACTCAGTCCATGGGCCTCACAATAATTGGCAGCTTTGCGTTTCCATCACATCTTTCACATTATGTGATATGAGCTCATATTTCAAATCGTGGAGCACGTGGTCCATAAATTGTTCCATCAATAGAACTCTTTTCACCTTCTCGACCGTAGTGACTTCTTCGGCCTTCATCCACCGTTCCAATTTAAGACAGCACTCTCGAGCCATCTCAAAATAAGTGGCATCTGGGAGTTTTCTAATCCTGCGGAACCTTTCCCGGTATACTCCCGGACTTACATCGCTTCCTTTATCACTTTATAATCACTTGCCTCTTCCTCACTCAAACTCGCATATGCCTCCCTGGCCTTTCCTTGAAATTTAGACTGGACCAGCAATGCCCACTCATCTTCATACAATCCCCTCAACCTCGCAGTTTTTTTTTTTTTTTTTTTTATTAAAGGAATGAATCCTCTTCCTCCCCTTCCACAAATTTGGGCACATATATTACATTTCTCTCTACATCCCTGTTTCCTTGAACACCGTTTCCTGCCCTGGAATCTGTTAATCTAATTCCTCTTTCTGCCCTTATATTTTTTTTTATGTCCACCTCCTTCTGCATCTGTATCTGCTGCATCTCCACTTCTTTCTGTATTTGAAACTGCATCTGTTCCTTCTGCATATGCAATTGAAATTTCATTAATTCAAACTTTTCACTACTAGAAAATCCATCAGTTCCACCAATTGTACCGAGATTTACCTCACTTGCCTCAGCACCTCCCTCTACACTCTTTTCATCATCATCCTTATTTTCATAACCATCATTTTTAAACCAGCTCCTCTCCACGAGAGCATTTTTCAACTCTACCTGGATTTCCTCCTTTTTCTTGAATTTAAACTCTACTTTTTTTGTTTTTATATGTGTAGGAAGGACACTGGCCAAGGGCAACAAAAATTCAATAAAAAAAAAAAAATTGCCCACTAAAATGACAGTCCCATAAAAGGGTTAAAGCAGTAGTCAAAATTTGATGAATAAGTGTCTTGAAACCTCCTTCTTGAAGGAATTCAAGTCATGGGAAGGTGGAAATACAGAAGCAGGCAGGGAGTTCCAGAGTTTACTTGGAACTTCTCAGCCACTAAACACTATTCCTACTTGGTTAGTAAGTACAAGGCATGCACACTCTTTGACAGAAGGAATGCCTCAACACGTTTTGCCGCCATGATTATAATTACTACACTTCACAGAATATTCCTTCAAATATTACACCATTGGTTATTTGAAAATTCCTCAACAAAATACACTTTCATACACCAATACCGGCACTACAAAATAATATACGCAAAAAATACGTACACAGTTTAAAGAAATATTTCACACGGGTAAATTCCTGTCAATGACAATTGCCATGTTTCACTCATTACATCCCACAAATATTCAATAACCCGGACGGGCCCTCATTTCTGTCACAATTTCGGCTATCTTTCCAAGAAAGTGGACGTTACACTGATCCTAGAAAGTTTTAAAGGTCTATATTTTAAAGGCTTCGAGTATCTACCCGACCTATCAGAAATCGCCAGCTATTAAAACCTCTCTCAAAACCCTTACCTTGGCACAGCACACCAGAAATCACCTTAATACTATATCAATGTTGAGGCAGAAAATCCAAATTATTCTATATAATAATAGATAATATTAATAACAATGTTAACTCGCAAATAAATTAAGGTAGAAGACAGTAAAGGGATTTAGGGAACAAATTTCTACCCTAGATCAACACAGAATAATTTCCACACTCAATAACAACACGTTTCCCTTTACTTCAGGCTCTTATATCGCCTCCCCTGTTCCTTAAAGGTTATACACATATGACATTCCCGTCACTTCACAAAACATTAAAATCGTTTTACTCCTTCATAGGCAGCTGAAATATTGTCCCCAACTGTAGGAGTTCCCCAAACGCCGTCACCGCGTCCCTGAACACTATTCCAGTATTTCACCTCCTCATACGTCACAAAACATCACCACCATCATCCTAGATCACCTATAACACCATAACACCATCCCCAAAGACACCAATAGCGTCACAACACCACAACCCAAACCACAAAATGGCTTCCTCTCAACCCGACTCGATTCCCTCAGCGTTACATAACCGACACAACTCACCGATCAAATTTCAGCGGACAAGACCTCTTGATACCAATAAAGACTCACCAACCTGATCCTGGATATCAGAGTTATACCACCACATCACAAATACATCCACACACCCACTCAATCACGACACCACACCCAAATTTATCCCGTGAGAAATCCGCCCCTTCAGCTTTCCTCAGGGCCTCTATCATTCTGACGAAAGTGTTGATACAGATACAAAACCCAAACACGTATCGTCTCTCGCCTCCACATATTCCACCTCAAATATTTATTTATATATTTATTTATTTTCTTTCATGTAGGAAGGACACTGGCCAAGGGCAACAAAAATCCAATAAAAAAAATATGCCCATTGAAATGCCAGTTCCATAAAAGGGTCAAAGCAGTGCTCAAAAATTGATGAATAAGTCTCTTGAAACCTCCCTCTTGAAGGAATTCAAGTCATAGGAAGGTGAAAATACAGAAGCAGGCAGGGAGTTTCAGAGTTTATCAGAGAAAGGGATGAATGATTGAGAATACTGGTTAACTCTTGCGTTAGAGAGGTGGACAGAATAGGGGTGAGAGAAAGAAGAAAGTCTTGTGCAGCGAGGCCGCAAAAGGAGGGGAGGCATGCAGTTAGCAAGATCAGAAGAGCAGTTAGCATGAAAATAGCGGTAGAAGACAGCTAGATATGCAAAATTGCGGCGGTGAAAGAGAGGCTGAAGACAGTCAGTTAGAGGAGAGGAGTTGATGAGACGAAAAGCTTTTGATTCCACCCTGTCTAGAAGAGCAGTATGAGTGGAACCCCCCCAGACATGTGAAGCATACTCCATACATGGACGGATAAGGCCCTTGTACAGAGTTAGCAGCTGGGGGGGAGGTTAGAAAAACTGGCGGAGACGTCTCAGAACACCTAACTTCATAGAAGCTGTTTTAGCTAGAGATGAGATGTGAATTTTCCAGTTCAGATTATAAGTAAAGGACAGACCGAGGGTGTTCAGTGTAGAAGAGGGGGACGATTGAGTGTCATTGAAGAAGGAGGGATAGTTGTCTGGAAGATTGTGTCGAGTTGATAGATGGAAGAATTGAGTTTTTGAGGCATTGAACAATACCAAGTTTGCTCTGCCCCAATCAGAAATTCGAAGTTCAAATTTCAGAAAGTCATGCGTTCTCTGACTTCCCTGCGTGATATGTTTACCTCCTGAAGGGTTGGACGTCTATAAAAAGACGTGGAAAAGTGCAGGGTGATATCATCAGCGTAGGAGTGGAGAGGACAAGAAGTTTGGTTTAGAATATCATTAATCAATAATAAGAAGAGAGTGGGTGACAGGACAGAGCCCTGAGGAACACCACTGTTAATAGATTTAGGAGAAGAACAGTGACCGTCTACCACAGCAGCAATAGAACGGTCAGAAAGGAAACTTGAGATGAATTTACAGAGAGATAAAAACCGTAGGAGGGTAGTTTGGAAATCAAAGCCTTGTGCCAGACTCTATCAAAAGCTTTTAATATGTCCAAGGCAACAGCAACAGTTTCACCAAAATTTCTAAAAGAGGATGACCAAGACTCAGTAAGGAAAGCCAGATCACCATTAGAGCGGCCTTGACGGGACCCATACTGGCGATCAGATAAAAGATTGTGAAGTGATAGATGTTTAAGAATGTTCCTGTTAAAGATATATTCAAAAACTTTAGATAGGTAGGAAATTAAAGCAATAGGACGGTAGTTTGAGGAATTAGAACTATCACCGTTTTTAGGAACAGGTTGAATGTAGGCAAACTTCCAACAAGAAGGAAAGGTAGATCTTGACAGACAGAGCTGAAATAGTTTGACTAGGCAAGGTGCAAGCACGGAGGCACAGTTTCGGAGAACAATAGGAGGATCCCATCAGGTTCACAAGCCTTCCGAGGGTTTTGGTCAGCGAGGGCATGGAAAGCATCATTGCGAAGAATTTTAATACGTGGCATGAAGTAGTCAGAGGGTGGAGGAGAATCGTCCAAGGTAGAGTTTTTAGCAAAGGTTTGAGCGAAGAGTTCAGCTTTAGAAATAGATGTGATAGCAGTGGTGCCATCTGGTTGAAATAGAGGAGGGAAAGAAGAAGAAGCAAAGTTATTGGAGATATTTTTGGCTAGATGCCAGAAATCACGAGGGGAGTTAGATCTTGAAAGGTTTTGACATTTTCTGTTAATGAAGGAGTTTTTGGCTAGTTGGAGAACAGACTTGGCATGGTTCCGGGCAGAAATATAAAGTACATGAGATTCTGGTGATGGAAGGCTTAAGTACCTTTTGTGGGCCACCTCTCTATCATGTATAGCACGAGAACAAGCTGTCTTAAACCAAGGTTTAGAAGGTTTAGGACGAGAAAAAGAGTGAGGAATGTACGCCTCCATGCCAGACACTATCAACTCTGTTATGCGCTCAGCACACAAAGACGAGTCTCTGACGCGGAAGCAGTAGTCATTCCAAGGAAAATCAGCAAAATACCTCCTCAGGTCCCCCCAACTAGCAGGAGCAAAACGCCAGAGGCACCTTCGCTTAGGGGGATCCTGAGGAGGGATTGGAGCGATAGGACAAGATAAGGATATGAGATTGTGATCGGAGGAGCCCAACGGAAATCCTTTGCGTGCAAGCTCAATAAAAGGAGCTCTGCATCGCAGTACCATTTAACAAGACAACACATATACAGATAAGTACTCACAAAACAAACAGGAGAGTAATTAACTTCTCCCTGTAAACAAACTCAGCCTGCCTTAGCCTCGTCGACGAAACACACCCAATAATGTAGCGAGTGCCTTCCAACTAACTACACTCTTAGAAAGGCTGATATGGAGACTTCTACACTACCCATATAGGCAGAAGCGTACTACCGGTAATTAGTCAATTATCTTCTTAGAGCAATTGGCCTGTCTAACTGTATCACCCTCCCAGTCTCATCCAAATTATGCTATCTGCGTTCGTACGTTTATCTCTTGTGATGGCTGAAGAGTGACTTACTCGTGGGAACGCGGGAACGTGAGGCAGTGTAGCCTTTTTTTTTAAAGTTAAATCCCACACATTAGTGTTTTTTTTTTTTTTACAGAATCCCACAAAGTATAAGGGAAATCCCAATAAAAGTCGCATGAATTTGGTACAGCATTTTTTTTCAGTTCTATAAAAAAATAAATAAATAAATAAATAAATAAACAAATAAATAAAAATACTCTTCAGAAGTGGGAAAATACAGAGTTTGCACTTTATATTTATTAGCATAAGAATATAAAGAATATTCTGTGTTCTATAATTTTCTTCCTGCACAAAGACTATAAAAAAAATGACAGCTCCTTCCTTTAGAACAGTGCATCAGCTATAAATACCTTCTGTCCCTTTCATTTAAGACAAAACAACAAAAAAAACATTTATTTGATCTCCTTCTTCCTCTTCCCCTGAACTCTTGGCACTGAAATTTTTAAGCATGTCATCATTAGGTTCAAAACTGACTCATGAAAAAGTAATGAGACAGTCCCCTTTTAATTTGCAATAATACCTCAACTGATCTCACAGAAAGGCGATTTCTCAGTTTTGAATGAACAGCATTCATCTGAGGCATTTGAAAAAGGGAAAGATAATAATACTAGTGATAATACTAGATAATAATAATAGAAAATGTTCTCTCCTGCAGAGTTTTTCCTTTCACTCACTTTGGCCCAAAAAAAACTATTACAATATTCAGGCAACTTTTGGGCCATTGATTAAGTCTAAAGTTTCTCTTTTTATTTTCCAGATCATCCACATCTTCAAATGAAAACCTAAAACTAACACCAAAATTCCCCTAAAGTTTAAACTCAGCAGATCTGTCTTTGAAGTACAAGTATATTGCCTTTGCAACGGCTCCCCTTATTTCGGTTCTTCTCACTCCAGCCCGAGTCCGTTGGCAGCAGTGGCGCCGGCAGTTAGTTTCTCGAAAATTTTGTAGATTCCACAGAACCCCCCACAAACCTTACGAATTCCCCCAAAAAATCCACAGAATAAGATCCTACGTCAGACCGTTTGTCCCACAGATTTGTGGGAATTTCCCACAAAGTGGCAACACTGACGTGAGACAAACGCTTCCCCACTTTGCTACTACGTGGGGAGGCACAAGAGAGGGGGTGGGGTGGCGACACACACACACACACACACACACACACCGCCCACTGCCTCGCCTCACTTAGCACTGGGTTACATGAACAAAACACTTGTTTTCAGAAAATAATCGTGATCGAACTATGTGGGCTGGATTAATACTGATTATGTTTTGGTAAAGTTTGTTTGGGTGAAAGTTATACTTAGTTGCTGTGGATGGGTTATGCGTCAGGGACCTGTCAAATCTTGTCCACAGCATGCTTTTCTTCTTATCGTTCTTTCTTCTCCTTCGTTAGCAGCAACAGCAGCAGCAGCAGCAGCAGGAGTACTACTAGTAGTAGCAGCAGTAGCAGTAGAAGTAGTTGTTATATTGTAACTATAATTGCTATCAGTATTATCAACACACACATAAACACACACACACACACACACACACACACACACACAGACACACACACACACACACACACACAGTAATCATTGTCATAGTACTAATAAGAGAAAAAGCAATTGTAATTCTAATAATTTAATATAATTTAACTGCTGATCAATATTTAATCAGTAGATTGAAAAAGGAGGAGGAGGAAGCACTGATAGAGGAGGAAGAGAGAGGACAAAGAACAGAAGGAGGATGAGGAAGAGGAAAAGGAAGAAGAAATTCTCTCTCTCTCTCTCTCTCTCTCTCTCTCTCTCTCTCTCTCTCTCTCTCTCTCTCTCTCTCTCTCTCTCTCTCTCTCTCTATATATATATATATATATATATATATATATATATATATATATATATATATATATATATATATATATATATTTTTTTTTTTTTTTTTTTTTCTAAGTGAAAATAGAGAGAGAGAGAGAGAGAGAGAGAGAGAGAGAGAGAGAGAGAGAGAGAGAGAGAGAGAGAGAGAGAGAGAGAGAGAGAGAGAGAATCAACCTCCCTCACGTCATGGAAGCACTCTTATTCCGAATGATATTGCATGATAACAGTGGCTTGCTCCTCTGTTTCCTCTACCACCTCCCAAGGCAAGGACACCCCTCGACTTTCTGGCCGAGGAGCTCAACAGTTTGCTCCAACGGCATGGATGCAAGAATGATCTAATCGTGGAGGATCTTAACTTCCACCTAGAACAGCAAGCATATGACAACCAGGTGTCAGTATAAGGCCTTGGGAATCACGTCATGTTCCAGACTCACGAACGTGGGGGACTGCTTGATCCATTACTGTCTGACCTCCATGAAGCCAACTTCAGATGTTAGCAACTTGACAGGGTTGGCAGCTCAGATCACCATGTCATACTGACAACACCTCAACGCGGCGAAGGAAGCACCTGTTCCTCGCACCATATGGCTGTGGGACAAAGCAGACTGGCCAGCGCTGAGGCGAGCTCCAAACGGTACGGACTGGGAGGCTTTTCTCGTCGCTGGTGTGGAGGCGAATGTCCGTGCCCTAATCTCGAAGGCGGTCGCCCTTTAGTCCCAGTTTGTCCTTCACCACACGTACCTCGTTAAGGCCACTGACCACCTCAACCACGGTTTGGTTTTCGGTGTCGCACTGCCGCCGAGGCTTGGAGGAGGTACAAACAGCGTCCCTCACACCAGAACCTCATCCTACACCGGACAACGAGCATGAGGATTACAACTACCTCCAAGTGGGCGAAAAAACACTGGGAAGAAGTGATGAGGCGAAAACTCAGCGGTCCTGGAGTAGGCAGCAAGACGTGGTGGTCCACGGCCACGAGCAGCGAAGACAAGGCCGCTCTCCTGGCCAAACTCTGCACAAAAAGTGCAAGTGGAAGATCCCAGCCGTCCTTCATCTGTTTTGCCACGAGAGACGGACCTGACTATCACTTCGGTCCCGGTCACCGCGGAACAGGTGGAAAAAGTACTCAGGGAGGATGATGTAGGGAAAGTTACAATCCCAGACAACATCAGCCCACGGGTACTGAAAAACTGCGCCAAGGAGTTGTCAGAAGCTCCCGCTGACATTTTTATTGCCTGTCTCGAGGAAAGGAGGTGACCATCTCCCTGGAACGAAAGTGGTTCCTGTTCCTAAAAAAGGATTCAAAGTCTGACCCAGGCCACTACCAACCCATCTCCCTACTTTCCACCATAGGCAAGGTGAATGAGAAGATATTTGCTGCTGTCAGTGTGCAACACCTGTGCAGCAACAACTTTTTCTCTCTCCTCACCAGTTTGGGTTGAGGCCAGGCCGCCCCACCTCCGACCTCCTCCTCCTCTCACGTAAGTGGCAAGACGCCCTCAATGAAGGCCTGGATACACTCGTGGTGGCACTGGACATCGCCGGTGCCTTTGATCGAGTGTGGCAATCCGGCCTTTTAGCAAAGCTACGCGCCAAGGGGATCGACGGGAGCCTACTGATATTACTCGAGGACTACCTCCAAGGAAGGACGCTTCGGATGGTCGTCAACGGGCCGGCCTCCACTCCTGCCAACATTGAAGCCTCAGTTCCACAGGGCTCAACACTCGGTCCAGTCCTGTGGATTATATAAACTGATGATCTGCTTCGTCAGCTCTTAGGTACAAAGGCTTATGCTGATGAGTGTAACATCTCCTTCTCTTACCACCGCCAGGACAGCCAGCGCGCCATCGCTGCCTCCTTCAATGAATGGAGGAGGCATTAGGCACTTGGTGAAACGATAATTACACCTAGTGAGGTACAAATCACTGAATCAGGGGGTGCTGTGAACATATCATTGAACCCAGCTGTGACCTCACTGAACGTTTCTCTTTCTGTCTCACAACGCAAGGGGACAATCACACCTTGCCTTCTAAAGACAACTCTCTTCCTCCACACAAAACTACAAGCACCTAATAACACACACACCCTTTAATCAAAAATTCAAAGTTATCATGGCGACTCCTACACCAGCCTCGGAGTCCCCATCTGGGGAGGGGAACACAAATGTCTCCAGGTCGGACAGGTCTTCTGATAACGACTCTAAGTGTCTTGACACCTCCCTCAACCTTTTCTTCATTAACTTCTTTCTTCATTAACTGCAACATTCGCGGTTATAGATCTAATTTTCGATCTGTAGAACACCATCTCTCCTCTTCTAAACCTCATCTTCTTTTCCTCACTGAAACACAGTCTGAGGCAACCGACAGTAGCCCCTTTTCTGTTCCCTCCTACTTTATTTATCCTCATTTTCAATCCAAAGCTGGATATTGTGTTTATGTGCGCAATGACTTAACCTGCTCTCGTGCCCACGCTCTTGAATCTTCCGAGTTTTGCACCATCTGGCTACGACTACAGAGTCACTCTCAAACTAAATTTATCTGTGCTGTATAACTCTCACCTAACTCCTCTTACTATTACATATTCTTTGACAACTTAACTTCCAAGGTGGAGCACATTCTGACTCTCTTCCCTTTTGCAGAGATCTCCATTCTTGGAGACTTCAATGTTCATCACCAGCTTTGGTTTTCCTCTCCCTTTACTGACCATCCTAGTGAACTAGCCTTCAACTTTGCCCTCCTCCACGACCTAGAGCAATTGGTGCAACACACTACTCGTATTCCTGACCATCTTGGAGATACGCCCAACATTCTTGATCTTTTCCTGACATCAAATCCTTCAGCTTATACTGTCACCCTCTCTTCTCCGTTGAGCTCCTCCGATCACAATCTGATATATTTATCTTGACCTATCGTTCCAGTCTCTCCTCAGGATCTACCTAAGCAGAGGTGCCTCTGGCGTTTTGCCTCTGCTAGTTGGGGGGGCCTGAGCAGGTATTTTTGCTGATTTTCCTCGGAATAACTACTGCTTCCGTATCAGAGACCCGTCTTTGTGTGCCGAGAGCTTAAAAGTGTCTGGCATGGAGGCGAACATTCCTCACTCTTTTTCTCGACCTTAACCTTTCAAACTCTGGATTAACACAGCTTGTTCTCGTACTATACATGATAGAGAGAAGGTCCAGAAAAGATACTTAAGCCTTCCATCACCAGAATCTCATGCACTTTATATTTCTGCCCGGAACCATGACAAATCTGTTCCCCAACTAGTCAAAATCTCCTTCACTAATAGAAAGTTTCAAAATCTTTCAAAATCTAACTCCCCCCACCATCACTTCTGGCATTTTGCCAAAAATATCTCCAATAACTTTGCTTCTTTTTTTCATCCTTTTTTTTCAACCAGGTGGCACCACTGCTATCACATCTATCTCTAAAGCTGAACTCTTCGCTCAAATCTTTGCTAAAAACTCTACCTTGGACGATTCAGGGCTTGTTCCTCCCTCTCCTCCACCCTTTTACTACTTCATGCTACCTATTAAAACTCTTTGGAATGATGTTTTCCATCCTTTTGCTGGCCTTAACCCTCATAAGGCTTATGGACCTGATGGGGTCCCTTCTATTGTTCTTCGAAACTGTGCCTCCGTGCTTGCGCCTTGCCTACTCCAACTCTTTCACCTCTGTCTGTCAACATCTACCTTTCCTTCTTGCTGGAAGTTTGCCTACATTCAACCTGTTGACCGTTCTAATCCCTCATACTACTGTCCTATTGCTTTAATTTCCTGCCTATCTAAAGTTATTGAACCTATCCTCGACAGGAAGATTCTTAAACATCTATCACTTTACAACCTTCTATCTGATCGCCATTATAGGTTCCGTCAAGGCCGCTCTACTGACGATCTTCTGGCTTTCCTTACTGAGTCTTGCTCATCCTCTTTTAGAGATTTTGGTGAAACTTTTCCTGTTGCCTTGGATATACCGAAAGTTTTTGATAGAGTCTGGCACAAAGCTTTGATTTCAAACTACCCTCCTACGGCTTCTAGCCTTTTCTCTGTAACTTCATCTGAAGTTTCCTTTCTGACCGTTCTATTGCTGGTCTAGTAGATGGTCACTGTTCTTCTTTTAAATCTATTAACAGTGGTGTTCCTCCGGGTTCTGTCTTGTCACCCACTCTTATTATTCATCAATGACCTTCTAAGCCAAACTTGTTGTCCTATCCACTCTTACGCTAACGATACCGCCCTGCATTTTTCCAAGTTTATTTATAGACCTCCAAAACTTCAGGAAGTAAACATTTCACGCAGGGGAGCCACAGAACGCCTGACTTCTGATCTTTCTAAAATTTCTGATTGGGGCAGAGTAAAACTGGTATTGTTCATTGCCTCAAAAACTCAGTTCCTAAATCTATCAAGTCGACACAACCTTCCAGACAACTATCCTCTCTTCTTCAATGACACTCAACTGTCCCCCTCTTCTACACTGAACATCGTCAGTCTCTCCTTTACATATAATGTAAACAGGAAATTTCACATCTTATCTCTAGCTAAAACAGCTTCCATGAAATTAGGTGTTCTGAGACGTCTCCACCATTTTTTTTTTTTTTTCACACCACCAGCTGCTAAGTCTGTACAAGGGTCTTATCCGTCCATGTATGGAGTATGCTTCATATGTCTGGGGTAGTTCCACTCATACCGCTCTTCTAGACAGGGTGGAATCAAAAGCTTTTTTTTTTCATCAACTCTTCTCTAACTGTCTTCAGCCTCTCTCTCATCGCCGCAGTGTTGCATCTCTAGCTATCTTCTATCGCAATTTTCATGCTAACTGTTCTTCTGATCTTACTAACTTTATGCCTCTTCTCCTCCCTCGGCCTCACTGCACAAGAATTTCTTCTTTCTCTCCTCCTTATTCTGTCCACCTCTCTAATGGAAGAGTTAACCTGTTTTCTCATTCATTTCATTCTCTGGTATACTCTAGAACTCCCTGCCTTCCTCTGCAATTCCATCTTCCTATGATTTGAATTTCTTGAAGAGAGAGGTTTCAAGACACTTATCCTTCAATTTTTGAATACCGCTTTGGACCCTTTTCTGGGACTGGCATCTCAGTGGGCTTTTTTTATTGGATTTTTGTTTCCCTTGGCCAGTGTCCCTCCTTCATAAAAAAAAAAAAAAAAAAAAAAAAAAAATATATATATATATATATATATATATATATATATATATATATATATATATATATATATATATATATATATATATATATATATATATATATATATCATCAGGCAGCTAAAGGTAGCTGAAGAGTGGGGCAGGGTGTGGCAAGTCAGCTTCGAGTCTGAAAAACACACACGCCATGGTTGTCTCCCGACCTCCTGCTCAGGCCGTGGAGGGACATCTACAGTTCGAGGATGTCCGTCTGTCCCTCCAGGAAAACATCAAGATCCTCGGAGTCACCATAGATCAGCAGCTGAGATTTAACAAACAAATCGCGTCTGTGACCCGCCAGACCTCTCAGTATGTGTCTGCCCTCCGCAGGATGGCGTACAACCTGGACTCCAGAGGCATCCTAACGCTGTACAAGGCACAAATTCGTCCATGTATGAAATACGGTGCCTTGTGATGGATGTCCGGAGCTGTCATCCACACCCAGCGCCTTGACGCGTTGCAGAGTCGCACCCTCTGACTGCTGGGAGATGAAGCGGAAATTCCTGCCAACATGACATGTCTGGAGCACCGCTGAGTCCTGTCAGCACTGACGGTCTGTCATATGCCGCAGGTGCTGTACACTCTCCACTTTAACCGCCTGTGCCTGCCGCCACACCTCACTCAAAAAACGAGGAGACAGGCACTAGCAGGAAACCAACGAGTGATGGTGCCTCTGTCCCACATGTCGCAGCACCAACGGACCTGCAAGGCCAGGGTTGCGCGGCTGTGGAACAGCTTAATGGAGGCCACGCCTGACGTGACACAGATGTCTAACCCCAAGGCAAAAGTTGCCGCCAATACCTGGAGAGCTTTAATTTCTATCCACTCCTCCCACATTTAAGAACTATTTATTCAGTATTTTCATATGTACGTTATGTGTAGTATATATTTAATTAGTTGTGTGCGGCAACGCATAACTTTAAGCTTATTACCTCTCATTTGTGAATACCTGTATAATGTGATTAAATAAAAGAGAGAGAGAGAGAGAGAGAGAGAGAGAGAGAGAGAGAGAGAGAGAGAGAGAGAGAGAGAGAGAGAGAGAGAAATGAGTGATAACAATCTCTCTCTCTCTCTCTCTCTCTCTCTCTCTCTCTCTCTCTCTCTCTCTCTCTAACACACACACACACACACACACACACACATATATATATATATATATATATATATATATATATATATATATATATATATATATATATATATATATATATATATATATATATATATATATATGTGTGTGTGTGTGTGTGTGTGTGTGTGTGAGTGTCTGTGTGTCATTCACATAGGGTCATCTGTCGTTACCCTACAGAAAGAGCTCGGAGCTCATAGTGACTGATCTTTGGGCAATATTGAGACCACTCACACACCACACACCGAGACTGCGAGGTCACATTCCCTCGGGTTACATCCTATACCTACTTGCTGCTAGGTGAACAGGGGCTACACATTAAGAGGCTTGCCCATTTGCCTAGCCGCGCCCGGGATTCGAACATGGACCTTCTTGGTTGTGAGTGGAGCGTGCTAACCGCTACACTACGTGTGTATGTGTGTGTGTGTGTGTGTTGCAAATGATGAAATTATGAAATAAAAAAAAATATCCAATGGAAGAAAATCATAATGATGAACATAGTTAAAAGAGAGAGAGAGAGAGAGAGAGAGAGAGAGAGAGAGAGAGAGAGAGAGAGAGAGAGAGAGAAATTAGCGACAATAATCTCTCTCTCTCTCTCTCTCTCTCTCTCTCTCTCTCTCTCTCTCTCTCTCTCTCTCTCTCTCTCTCTCTCTCTCTCATTTACACACACACACACACACACACACACACACACACACACACACATATATACACACACACACACGCACACACACACGGCACGTGATAACACTACTCTTGCAGTTTTTTGTGGTCAAGTCAATAAGCATTATGCAAGTAATATAATTTTTCTATTTTAGAACAACATCTTTCACCTGAGATATATATATATATATATATATATATATATATATATATATATATATATATATATATATATATATATATATATATATATATATATATATATATATATATATATATATTAAAAGTGAACAGGGAAAATATCCAGTTTTTTTTCTCTTCACTCTATTTCTTGCTACGTCTAATTTTCACAGAAGGCACCGTCAGGAGAAAATGTATAATTCCATTTTGTACTTCAATAAAAAAAATACATAAAAAAAAAAAATAATAATAATAATAAGAGGAAAAACACTAACCCATCTGGGGTTAACTTGGTGTCATTAGAGGAAGGGTATGACACCCAGATGACACCTAAGAAATACATCTTTAAATTTAAAGACAGCATCCATACTCAACTTATCTCCAACATCATTTATGAATTTAATTGTTCGAGTTGTAAGAGTCGATACATTGGAGAAATCAACAGAAATCTGACACATGGAATTAGTGAACATAAATGTTATTCGATAGGTACAGAGAAGCAAGTAGCTCACCCCCTATTTTCAGCGAATAATAGTAATAATAATAATAATAATAATAATAATAATAATAATAATAATAATAATAATGATAATAAACGGTTTAATCTTCCGGCAGTTAACAAACTGAAAATGTACAGATTGGATGAGGAAATACTTAACATTTATCCTAAAGCTAAGTCTAATCTAGAAGGGAAATACTATTGACTGATGGCTCGCACCATGGTGGGAATCGCGCTGAGTCTGTACCGGTCCGTGCGCGGCGCCTTTAGGGGCGTTATCTTGTTGTGGTGTCTGGTGGCACGGACCGGGCGAGGCGCATCAATCGGCAGCATGTGTCTGAGACGTGGATGATGCAGCAGTCTCCTTCCAAACTTCTCCAGAGCTTCTTGGTGCCTGGTGAATAGTCTGGACAGACTCAAAGTGGTCAGGGCTAAGAAAACATTCACATGAATATGACCACCCTTTTCCGGAAGAAGACCAAAGAATATTACATAAAGCAGATCCACATGCAGACATTAGAATATTATAAGTTGTTTATATTAAACACTTAAAACTGAATTAAATAGCCAATTATCATCATCCCAATTGTACCTTTTATAAACTGCTTGGAGCTTCAGTTTCTGAGCTAATAATCAAACTGCCACAACACCACACTCTGTCAGTCTCACCCTTCTACCAGCGAGTACACGCCAGGTCGGTTTCACTTAACCACTCACTTTTTCGTCCAATATCAGTATCTAATATGTCATTATTGCTCCATACATTGTCTTTGTTGAGTTTTATTTTTTTTTAATTAACATAATCTTACTCACCATGTAGACTTGATTATTTTTTTTAATATTGTGCCCCTTATGAGTTAGTTTGTTTTTTTTTGCTCTTATTTTTTTTAAATGTATTTTTTAATGATGTACTAAATGTAATTATATATTTTATCCTGAAGATGCCTTCTGTGAAAGTGAAACATTGCAAGGAATACAGTGAAGAAAAAGAAAGAACTCTGAAAGTTTTTCTTGTTCACTTCCACTGTATCTTGGAACTTC
>NC_087170.1:1614226-1739226 GCF_035594125.1 Scylla paramamosain | reverse complement strand
ATGGCGGATTTTGACATATAAGAAATATCTGCTCCGTTGCTATTCATGTTACACACATATGTGCTATTGCAGCCTATGAAACTATATGAAGAGAAGAATTCCTACTCTCTGAAATGTTAATTGAAGTTAATTTAGATTTTTGGCAAATATTTAAAAAAAAAAAAAATTCATTATTTTCACCAAACTTAAAAAAATATATATTTATTGCTATTGTATATATAAATAAATAAATAAATAAATAAATAAATATATATATATATATATATATATATATATATATATATATATATATATATATATATATATATATATATATATATATATATATATATATATATATATCCTTCCTGATTAAAATGCTTTTTAATGAAAGAAATTGGTCCATATATAAAGGAGGAGATACAAGTTGAATACGGGCAATTTAACATGGGATTCGCGAGTTTACAATCCCCCCTTATGCAGAGTTTCTTGTGTTTTACTTATAACATTATCAATATTGCTAACTAAGTCACTATGTAGAAGTTGCATATCATCAGCGTATTGTACCTGTATGTAGTCATAAATGGTGTCTGACATATCAATCACAAAAAAATATAAATAAATAAATAAAATATTAAATAATAATAGGCCATAAGATGGAGCCTTGTGGAACACGGTATATGATGGGCAATATAGAACTGCTAGTGTTATTAAGACGTACTGATTGTTTTCTATCCTTTAAGTAATTCTCAAACCAGTAAGTATCAACACTAAATTTTTCAAGTTTGTCAAGTAGTATCGAATGGTTTACACTAGCAAATGCTTTTGATGGATCACATAGCAGTAGTAATGGAATAGGTTTTTGGTTCACGTTATAGATTTTATTAGCAATAACTGTAAGGGCTGTTTCAACAGATAATTTGTGTCGGAAGCCGTGTTGATTACTAGAAAGAATGCTATTTGACTCAAGAAATGTTGTGAGTTGAGAATATTTTCGATCACTTTAGAGTAAATAGGAAGGAGTGATACGGGGCGGTAATTACTAAGGTCATCAGTTTTACCATTTTTGTAGAGAGGAGTGACTATGGCGTGCTTCCACTGGTCTGGAAAAAGACCTGCTAGTATGGAAATATCTATAATAAATGTTAAGTAATATACTAACACAAAAAGTTATTCTTTGACGAAACGGAGAGAAATATTATCAGATCCAAAAAGACTTAGTAATGTCAAGGTGTTTGATGGTTAAAATGAGTGTTCACATCAACAGGTAGTGGTCGGAAACAAACAACAACACACTGGTTGCTTGGACTAGTGTTATTTGCGTTCACGCTTTGCTCATTGAAGTTACGCAAGCAGCTTTGTTATTTATTTATTTTTTTTTTCATATGTGGTTTTATCAACGTTAGCAAAGAAGGTATTAAAGTCTTCCACTTTCCTTTGTTCATACGTTGACAATACATTTCTTATTTGAGGAGCGAATGAGCTCCTTAATACTATTCCATGTAGAAGCACTATTATTCTTAGAACTTAGTAACTGTGCATGATAACATTCTCCCCTTATCTTATAATATATGGATCGTGTAAAGTGCTTC
Source organism: Scylla paramamosain (assembly GCF_035594125.1). NCBI lineage: Eukaryota > Metazoa > Arthropoda > Malacostraca > Decapoda > Portunidae > Scylla > Scylla paramamosain. The sequence goes on along the minus strand of NC_087170.1, from coordinate 1,737,655 downwards.
TTCAATTTTTTTATATTGAGCTTGTTAGGTAAGATTAGATCTATAGTGTTTGAGCTCCCGCGGTGTTTCTTGCCGTCAATGCCTGGAGATCTCATCAGTCAGCCACGGGACGGATGGGTGGCGTATCTCCTTAGTAACTATAGGGACGCAGTAACTGAGACATTTGTTTCATGTTGTTTTTATTGTATTAACTTGTACACTATTTTTTATTTTATATTTATTTTTTTTTTTTATGTAGGAAGGATACTGGCCGAGGGCAACAAAAATCTAATAAAAAAATGCCCACTGATATGCCAGTCCCATAAAAGGGTCAAAGCAGTGGTCAAAAATTGGTGGAAAAGTGTCTTGAAACCTCCCTCTTGAAGGAATCCAAGTCATAGGAAGGTGGAAATACAGAAGCAGGCAGGGAGTTCCAGAGTTTACCAGAGAAAGGGATGAATGATTGAGAATACTGGTTAACTCTTGCATTAGAGAGGTGGACAGAATAGGGGTGAGAGAAAGAAGAAAGTCTTGTGCAGCGAGGCCGCGGAAGGAGGGGAGGCATGCAGTTAGCAAGATCAGAAGAGCAGTTAGCATGAAAATAGCGGTAGAAGACAGCTAGATATGCAACATTGCGGCGTTGAGAGAGAGGCTGAAGACAGTCAGTTAGAGGAGAGGAGTTAATGAGACGAAAAGCTTTTGATTCCACCCTGTCTAGAAGAGCAGTATGAGTGGAACCCCCCCAGACATGTGAAGCATACTCCATACATGGACGGATAAGGTCCTTGTACAGAGTTAGCAGCTGGGAGGGTGAGAAAAACTGGCGGAGACGCCTCAGAACACCTAACTTCATAGAAGCTGTTTTAGCTAGAGATGAGATGTGAAGTTTTCAGTTCAGATTATAAGTAAAGGACAGACCGAGGATGTTCAGTGTAGAAGAGGGGGACAGTTGAGTGTCATTGAAGAAGAGGGGATAGTTGTCTGGAAGGTTGTGTCGAGTTGATAGATGGAGGAATTGAGTTTTTGAGGCATTGAACAATACCAAGTTTGCTCTGCCCCAATCAGAAATTTTAGAAAGATCAGAAGTCAGGCGTTCTGTGGCTTCCCTGCGTGAAATGTTTATCTCCTGAAGGGTTGGACGTCTATGAAAAGACGTGGAAAAGTGCAGGGTGGTATCATCAGCGTAGGAGTGGATAGGACAAGAAGTTTGGTTTAGAAGATCATTAATGAATAATAAGAAGAGAGTGAGTGACAGGACAGAACCCTGAGGAACACCACTGTTAATAGATTTAGGAGAAGAACAGTGACCGTCTACCACAGCAGCAGTAGAACGGTCAGAAAGGAAACTTGAGATGAAGTTACAGAGAGAAGGAAAGAAACCGTAGGAGGGTAGTTTGGAAATCAAAGCTTTGTGCCAGACTCTATCAAAAGCTTTTGATATGTCCAAGGCAACAGCAAAAGTTTCATCAAAGTCTCTAAAAGACGCACAGTTTCGGAGAACAATAGGAGGGACCCCATCAGATCCATAAGCCTTCCGAGGGTTTAGGCCAGCGAGGGCATGGAAAACATCATTGCGAAGTATTTTAATACGTGGCATGAAGTAGTCAGAGGGTGGAGGAGAGGGAGGAACAAGCCCAGAATCGTCCAAGGTAGAGTTTTTAGCAAAGGTTTGAGCAAAGAGTTCAGCTTTAGAAATAGATGTGACAGCAGTGGTGCCATCTGGTTGAAATAGAGAAGGGAAAGAAGAAGAAGCAAAGTTATTGGAGATATTTTTGGCTAGATGCCAGAAATCACGAGGGGAGTTAGATCTTGAAAGGTTTCGACATTTTCTGTTAATGAAGGAGTTTTTGGCTAGTTGTAGAACAGACTTGGCATGGTTCCGGCCAGAAATATAAAGATTCTGGTGATGCAAGGCTTAAGTATCTTTTGTGGGCCAGTTCTCTATCATATATAGCACGAGAACAAGCTGTGTTAAACCAAGGTTTAGAAGGTTTAGGACGAGAAAAAGAGTGAGGAATGTATGCCTCCATGCCAGACACTATCACCTCTGTTATGCGCTCAGCACACAAAGACGGGTCTCTGACACGGAAGCAGTAGTCATTCCAAGGAAAATCAGCAAAATACCTCCTCAGGTCCCCCCAACTAGCAGAGGCAAAACGCCAGAGGCACCTTCGCTTAGGGGGATCCTGAGGAGGGATTGGAGTGACAGGACAAGATAAAGATATGAGATTGTGATCGGAGGAGCCCAACAGAGAAGAAAGGGTCACAGCATAAGCAGAAGGATTAGATGTCAGGAAAAGGTCAAGAATGTTGGGCGTATCTCCAAGATGGTCAGGAATACGAGTAGGGTGTTGCACCAATTGCTCTAGGTCATGGAGGATAGCAAAGTTGTAGGCTAGTTCACCAGGATGGTCAGTGAAGGGAGAGGAAAGCCAAAGCTGGTGGTGAACATTGAAGTCTCCAAGAATGGAGATCTCGTCAAAAGGGAAGAGGGTCAGAATGTGCTCCACTTTGGAAGTTAAGTAGTCAAAGAATTTCTTATAGTCAGAGGAGTTAGGTGAGAGGTATACAGCACAGATAAATTTAGTATGAGAGTGACTCTGTAGTCGTAGCCAGATGGTGGAAAACTCGGAAGATTCAAGAGCGTGGGCACGAGAGCAGCATCCAGCTTTGGATCGAAAATGAGGATAGAGAAAGTAGGAGGGAACAGAAAAGGGGCTACTGTCAGTTGCCTCAGACACCTGAGTTTCAGTGAGGAAAAGAAGATGAGGTTTAGAAGAGGAGAGGTGGTGTTCTACAGATTGAAAATTAGATCTTAGACCGCGAATGTTGCAGAAGTTAATGAAGAAAAAGCTGAGAGGGGGTGTCAAAACACTTAGGGTCGTCGACAGAAAAGCAGTCCGACATGGGGACATTTATGGTCCCCTCCCCAGATGGGGGCTCCGAGGCTGGTGTAGGAGTTGCCATGATGATTTTAAAATTTTTGAGTGAAGGGTGTGTGTGTTATTAGGTGCTTGTAGTTTTGTGTGGAGGAAGAGAGTTGTCTTTAGAGGGCAGGCTGTGACTGCCCCCTTGTGTTGTGAGACACAAAGGGAAACGTTCAGTGAGGTCACAGCTGGGTTTAATGATAAGTTCACAGCACCCCCTGAACAGTGCTTTAGACCTCACTGGGAGTAATTATCGTTTCGGCAGGTGTCTACTGCCTCCTCGTACGCAGAGCCTAATGCAGAGCTCTACACTAGGTATGGTAAGCTTTTCCGTGGAGCTATGCTATTCTTTGCCATGATTAAGTACGACTCAAAGCATCCATCAACCAATTCCCATCTCACATACGCACATGCACCGTATGCTAAGGAACTACCATCAGAGAATATTACAAGCATATGTTTTCCTACAGTATTCTCTTGTTTGACACATCTACGAAATGATAAGTCTTCTAATTTATACATCTCATGAAAGAAATTGTTCCATTTGTTCCTCAGTTTATCAGGTAGTCTATCATCCCATCCATACACAGTACCCACACTACCTTCACTAGAAGTAATCTCCCTAATTAGCAACTTTGGAATCAATGTGAAGGGGACAAGCAATCCTAGTGGGTCATATATTGTGGCTACCTGACTTACTAGTCTAGTGTTTGACTATAAAACTCTTCATCTATGACTAGATCTATGTCTTTCATTGGTTTTTTAGCTTCAGGAATACTTCCACAACAGTGTACAATATCAGTGACATAAGAGTCCCTGCTCACGATATTCTTTACTTCAGGATATTTCATGTCATACATCTCGGCTGTTTTCCTCAGAGCTGTCATAGCTGTTATTCCACTAGGTCTGATCCAAACGCGACAGCTGTAAGAAAATAGTGATCAAGAGACCTGTCAATCTCCATGTTACGCCAAAGAAACCTATGTGTGTTGTTCTATCAATCCCAGCTTAACAAAGTTATATATTTTTTTTAAATATCTCTTGTGAAAGTATTTTTTTCTAATGAAATCTTATCAAAATACCAACTAACCTTTTTCAAAACATCAAGACTCAATAATCATTTAATTTGTGTTCCAGATGGGAAGCTGAAGATTTTAATATTATGCAGACAAGGGTGGAACTAGAATCAAGTTTCAGAATTTCATGATGGTGAATATAGTGAACTAGTCCTTCATAGTTATTCATCTCTTCCATTGACAGCCGTTTGACAACATTTCTATTTACCATGTCTTGAATTTAGTCATCATACATCTTACAATATTCTGGTCCCATTTTATGAAGCATTCTCTCTCTATGGATTTTATCCTAGCAATAGCCACGGGTACATTGTTGTGTAAGGCTTCAGGTTTCTTGACCTCAGGGTAGTGGGCCATCCAACATTTCTTTTCTGTGCTTTATCTCAACCCACCACTAATCATCACCAACTCTCTTTCTTCTTTGATAGTATAATTTTTATCACTTATTGCACACGAACCACATTTACATCTGCCACACTTTGGGACACAGTAAGTTCCTAATCTTTCAATTTAAAAAAAAAAAAACTTTTCCAACCCCAATTTCAAATCTGAACATTTTCAACACTTATGTCATATGGTTTTATTGGACAAGTAACATGATTCACTGCTATCATGAAACTATCTTAATTTTGTAACTCAAATTTTATCTCTGGATGTGATCTGAAGGAAGCAGTATCCGAAGGCGTTATGCGTGAGTTGTAAGTTTCTCATAGATTCTTTAACTTGAGGCATTAATCTGCACCAATCTAAACCCATCAAAAAATCAATCTCACCCCCTGATCTGTCGAAGTCACTAATTGTAATACCTTCAAAATATTCTACAACTTTCGTCAGATCCATTCTACAGATTGCCGAGGAGATATCTTCATTTCCATACGCATTTATGTGCTAAATTTTATCATGTTGATCAGTCAGAGGAATCACATACACCTTGATTAGCAATTGCTCAATTTTACCTCCTACCTTTGTCACTTATTAAGTCACATTTCTGCCATTTAGACCTAATTTAGAAGCTGTAGCAAATTTCACAATGGTTATGTCACTCCCTGGATCTACAGAGTATTTAAAGGTATATTACCACTACTAGTATATAGTTTGCTCGTCATCAAAAGTACTTTGTCCCTTGTTCCTTGGTTTCACTTTACTGATGAAACGGTGTGAAATAGGACACCCTCAGCGTAAGCATTGTGAAGTAAGGGGTGGTGATATTTGTCACGTCTCTGATCATCAACGACTGCAATAACGCAAACCCTCCTGACTGACTGGCACAACTATGACACATGATACCTTTTAAGACAGTTGAAAGATGCACCGTTACGTTTAATAGCTTTTACTTTGTCCGAATTACTAAGGTCCTTAAATTGTTTACAACTGGTTATGGTGCGTGTATCAGAGTCTGACAGCCAGCAGTGAACTCATGAATGATGGGTCTCCTGATCACTTCAGTCCATTTTAAGATCTGAAATAGTTTGTGTCAAATGACTTTAGTACCGTATAAGCTCATATTGGATTTCCTGAATCTTTTAAACAGAGGAAACTACATCCATTCCACAACCGACAGCATTGTGACAAACTGATTTACTACTGTTGCTGCTAGATCTTACACTGAAATCCAAGTATTCTAACACCCTTTTCTGCCTGAAATTTTCTGACAAAATAATCCTCTCACGTATCTGTGTAGCAGGCATGATCTTCTTTCTCTACATAACTCACCATGTTATTTGTATTCATCTCTTCTTCCAAATTCAATCTTTTCAGGTAAAGCCAATATCTTTTCAGCTTTTCTACCACCCTCACAAAATATCTGTTATCTCCTTCGCAAACAGTCATTATAGGTTTCAAATCACCTATCACAGCATCCACTAGTTTGCATTTGTCACCAAACTTCTCATCTAATCTTTCAAACATTTTATCGTAATAATTTTCCACAACCTTCAACGAGTCCAGATCTATTTCACTAAAGCAGAATCTTAAAGCATAGAGATCCTTAATATCATCAAAATTCTGTAATCTTCTCTGAAATTTGGGCACTCCTGTATCTCGCCACTGAACATTGAATGTTTAAGCCCTTTCACTTTTACTCTCTTATCTAAGTCTTTTGACACCTTGTTTTCATCTATTTTATTTCCAAATCTCTTGTAAATGCTTAGTGCCTCATTTTTTTTTTTTCCTTTTCCAATTCATCTATGTAGTTTACAGATTCCACAAGCTCACTTTCTTGTTTGTCACCTTTTACAAGTAGCTTGATATTTTTTCATTTTTCAGCCTTGTCACAAACATTACATACATCATTGCATATGTCTAACACAAGGAAAGCGTCTCCTCGGTTGACAGCTTCCATGAACAGGTTACGCTACCTAGTAAAGGTTCCCTTGGCTAACGCGCGAGCTTCCTTGACGAGCTGAGTCCTTACTTTCCATCTTGGAACCGTGTTGAAATGTATGATGAGTCCAGTGAAACTAGATAGGTAATAATGACTTTATTCATATTTCAACCTGAAAACCAATATTAGTGACAAAATACTGGCGAACATACGAGTACGTGACATCATGTACAAGCTAATATCGCTTAAATATAATCAACATTATTCAAGCACCCAACACCTGGTTCACCACTCAATCTAAGCAACATTGACTATAAATACAATCATGGAATCCAATAGGTAAATTACACCAAAATAGCGCAAGATCAATTCACTTACACCATACCTCCAGCCACTGTAGACCCATTATAGTACACTGAACATCGTGCGTAACAGCAACAACTCTATCCATGACAGTAGTCTTTCACTTGGCATAACTGTAATTCATGCACGTAATATTAATGTAGACTCCAAGTAGCATAATATATGACGACGCTGAATACAAACCAGTCAACGACGTTAACTTAAGTGACATATGTTTCTTTAATCAAACGCACACACCCGGAGCTCACGTATTCTCCATGACGACCAGCCAGCGACAGCTGCCACATCAATTTACCTGTTTTACCTCACCTCTTGTTATCACTATTACGGCGATTAAATTTATACGAAAGCAAACTAAAGTACAAAATTATATAGAAAAACATTCCATGCCTATAAAAAACAGGTATTAAACAAATATTAATACTAAGGGAATAAAAGACAGCCTTAATCAAATGGGAGGACACTAACCTGGAGAAGGCAGTACGCACCAGACGAAAAGATAATTACTCTCATGAGGTCTAAAACACTGGATCAGGGGATCCTGTAAACTTATCATTAAACAGAGCTGTAACCTCACTGAACGTTTCCCTTTCTGTTTCATAACACAAAGGAGGAGTCACAGCCTGGCCTCTAAAGACAACTCATACATAACATACACACCCTTCACTCAAAATTCAAAATTATCATGTCGACTCCTACACCAGCCTCGGAATCCCCATCTGGGGAAGGGGACCACAAATGTTCCCATGTCGGATTGCTCTTCTGATATCGACCCTATGTGTCTTGACACCCCCATCAACCTTTTCTTCATTAAATTCTGCAATATTCACGGACTTAAGTTTAATTTTCAATCTGTAGAACACCACCTCTCCTTTACTAAACCTCATCTTCTTTTCCTCACTAAAACACAGGTGTCTGAGGCAACTGGTAGTAGCCCTTTTCTGTTCCCTCCTACTTTCTCTATTCTCATTTCTAATTCAAAGCTGGATGTTGCGTTTGTGTGCGCAACGACTTAACCTGCTCTCGTGCCCACGATCTTTAATCTTCCGAGTTTTGCACCATCTGGCTACGACTACAGAGTCACTCTCAAACTAAATTTATCTGTACTATATATATATCTCACCTAACTCATCTGGTTATAAGAAATTCTTTGCCTGCTTAACTTCCAAAGTGGAGCACATTCTGACTCTCTTCCCTTTTGCAGAGATCTCCATTCTTGGAGACTTCTATGTTCACCAGAGGCTTTGGCTCTCCTCTCCCTTTACTGACCATCCTGGTGAACTAGCCTTCAACTTTGCTATCCTCCACGACCTAGAGCAATTGGTGCAACACCCTACTCGTATTCCTAACCGTCTTGGAGATAAACCTAACATTCTTGACCTTTTCCTAATCTTTGATTTTTCTGCTTATGGCGTCACCCCCTTTTTTCTGCTGGGCTCCTCCGATCACAATATCATATCTCTATCTTGTCCTATCGCTCCAATCCCTCCTCAAGATTTCCCTTAAGCGGAGGTGTCTTTGGCGTTTTGCTTCTGCAAGTTGGAAGGACCTGAGGAGATATTTTGCTGATTTTCCTTGTAATGATTACTGTTTCCGTGTCAGAGACCCACCTCTGTGTGCCGAGCGCATAACAGAGGTGATAGTGCCTGGCATGAAGGCGTACATTCCTCACTCTTTTTCTCGACCTAAATATTCCAAACCTTGATTTAACACAGACTGTTCTCGTGCTGTACATGAGAGATGGCCCACAAAAGATACTTAAGCATTCTGTCAGCAGAATCTCATGCAATTTATATTTCTGCCGAGAACCATACAAAAACTGTCCTATCAACTAGCCAAAACCTCCTTCATTAATAGAGCGTCAAAATCTTTCATGATATAACTCCTCTCGTGAATTCTGGCATCTAGCCAGAAAAATTTCAGAATAATTTTGCTTTTTCTTCTTTCCATCATTTTTTTTCAACCAGATGGCACCACTGCTATCACATCAATCTCCAAAGCTAAACTCTTTGCTCAAACCTTTGCTAAAAACTCTACCTTGGACGATTCATGGATTCTTCTTTCCTCTCTTTCACCCTCTGACTACTTCATTCTACCTATTAAAATTCTTCGCAATTATGTTTTCCATGCCCTCGCTGGCCTAAAACCTCGGAATGATTATGTACCTGATGGGGTCCCTCCTATTATTCTCCGAGACTGTGTCTCCGTGCTTGTATCTTGCCTATTCAAACTCTTTCAACTCTGTCTGTCAGCACCTACCTTTCCTTCTTGCAGGAAGTTTGTCTACATTCACCCTGTTCCTAAAGAGGGTGATCATTCTAATCCCTCAGACTACCGTCCTATTGCTTTAATTTCCTGCCTAACTAAAGTTTTTAAATTTATCCTCAACTGGAAGATTCTTAAATATCTATCATTTCACAACCTTCTATCTGATCGTCACTATGGGTTCCGTTAAGGTCGCTCTACTGGTGATCTTCTGGCTTTCCTCACTGAGTCTTGGTCATCCTCTTTTATAAATTTTGGTGAATGTTTTGCTGTTGCCTTCGACATATCAAAAGCTTTTGATAGAGTCTATATACAAAGACTCGATTTCCAAACTACCCTGCTACGGATTCTATCCTTCTCTCCGTAACTTCATCTTAAGTTTCCTTTCTGACCGTTCCATTGCTGCTATGGTAGACGGTCACTGCTCTTCTCCTAAATCTATTAACAGTGGTGTTCCTCAGGGATCTGTCCTGTCATCCACACTCTTTTTCTTATTCATCAATGACCTTCTAAACCAAACCTCTTGTCCTGTCCACTCCTACGCTGATGATACCATACTGCACTTTTCCACGTCTTTTCATAGACGTCCAACCCTTCAGGAGGTAAAGAGTTCACGCAGGGAAGCCATAAAACGCCTGACTTCTGATTTCTCTAAAATATCTGACTGGAGCAGAGCAAACTTGGTACTGTTCAATACCTCAAAAAACTCAATTCCTCCATCTGTCAACTCGAAACAACCTTCCAGAAAACTATCCCCTCTTCTTCAATTACATTTAACTGTCCCACTCTTCTACACTGAACATCCTCGGTCTGTCCTTTTCTTACTATCTGAACTGGAAACTTCACATCTCATCTTTAGCTAAAACAGCTTCTATGAGGTTAGGTGTTCTGAGACGGGTCTGACAGTTTTCCTCACCCCACCCAGCTGCTAACTCTGTGAAGGATACTCTATGTATGGAGTATCCTTCACATGTCTGAGGTGGTTTCACTCATATCGCTCTTCTTGACAGGGAGGAATTGAAAGCTTTTCGTCTCATCAACTCCTCTCCTCTAACTGACTGTCTTCAGCCTCTCTCCCATCGCCGCAGTGTTGCATCTCTTGCTATCTTCTACCGTTATTTTCATGCTAACTGCTCTTCTGATCTTGCTAACTGCATGCCTGTCCTCCTCCCGCGGATTTGCTGCACATAACTTTCTTTTTTTTTTCTCTCATCTTGTTCTGTCCACCTCTCTAATGCAAGAGTTAACCATTATTCTCAATTAGTAATCTCTTTCTCTGGTAAAGTCTGGAACTCCCTGCCACTTTATTTCCACCTTTCTTTAAGAGGGATGTTTCAAGACACTTATTCTTCAATTTTTGACTTCGGATCATGATCGGGGACCGGCATTTAAGTGGGCTTTTTCTATTGATTTTTTGTTTTCTTTGGACGGTGTCCCTCCTACATAAAGAATAAAATAATAAATAAATCATTTAAAAATCGTCTCTAAAGATACAGGGAAACCAGAGAGAGAGAGAGAGAGAGAGAGAGAGAGAGAGAGAGAGAGAGAGAGAGAGAGAGAGAGAGAGAGAGAGAGAGAGAGAGAGAGAGAGAGAGAGTGAGAGAGAGAGAGAGAGAGAGGCGTCTCCGCTCCCCTCTCCCCCCTTGACACTCTAATCTCCCCCCCGTTACCAGTCACCCCTTCCTGCACCCAACCCGCCAGCAGCTCCTCCTGGACTCCATGCCGCTGCTCTTTCCTGCAGCCCCCGCTGCTTCTATCCGTCTCCTAATTCCCTAGCTATTGCTGCTCTTTTTCACTCCCCAACCGCCCACCGCTCCTTATCGCCACGCACCCAACCGCTACTTCTTACCGTTCCCGTCCACCTTCCCTAGTTTCACTCACCCCCACCCATCCGCTGCTCATTCCTGTTCCCCACCCGTTTACCGTTCTTTCACGCCTTTTTCAGACACACACACACACACACACATACACACACACACACACACACCTGGAGAAGTTTCGGAAGGGACCACTTGCTGCCGCCCAATGCGCATCGCCCGGTCCCTGCCACTCGACAAAAGAACCAGATAACGACCCTGATAGTGCCCCACATCGACTGATATCACCTCAGTGCGATCCACATTATAATGCGAGCCATTAACAGTTAGCTCCTCTCTCTAGATTAACCTTAGGTTTAATGTTAATCCTCCCCCGAAACCCATTCTACATTTACAGTATAACAATTGCCATATCGATAAACCGCTTATAATAATAACAATAATATTAATTATTATTATCATTATTATTATTATTATTATTATTATTATCATTATTATTATTATTATTATTATTATCGTTATTATTATTATTATTATTATTATTATTATTGATAAGGCGAAAAGCTTTTGTTTCCACCCTGTCTAGAAAAGCAATATGAGTGAAAGCCCCCTGACATGTAGAGCAAACTCCATACATGGACGGATAAGACCCCTGCACAGAATTAGCAGCTGGAAGGGTGAGAAAAACTGGCGGGGGCGTCTCAGAATGCCTAATTTCATAAAAGCTGTTTTAGTTAGAGATGAGATATGAAGCATCCAATTCAGATTATAAGTAAAGGGCAGACCGAGGATGTTCAGTGTAGAAGAGGGGGACAGTTGAGTGTCATTGAAGAAGAGGGGATAGTTGTCTAGTTGATAGATGGAGGAACTGACGAGTGGATAGGAAAAGAAGTTTAGTTTAGAAGATCATTGATGGATAATAGGATGAAAGTTGGGGCCAGGACAGAAGCAAGAATTAATAAGAGGGTGGAGGAGAGAGAGAAACAAGCCCTGAATCATCCAAGGAAGAGTTTTATACCAAAGGTCTCAGCGAAGAGTTTAGCTTTAAAGATAGATATAATACCAGAGGTTGAAGTAATGGAGAGAAAGAAGAAAAAGTAAAGTTTTTTTTTCTTTATGTAGAAGGGACACTGCCTAAGGGCAACAAAAATCCAATTAAAAAAAAAAGGCCACTGAGATGCCAGTCCCATAAAAGGGTCCAAAGCGTTAGTCAAAAATTGAAGGATAAGTGTCTTGAAACCTCCCTCTTGAAGGGATTCAAGTCATAGGAAGGTGGAAATACAGAAGCAGGCAGGAAGTTCTAGAGTTTACCAGAGAAAGGGATGAATGATTGAGAATACTGCTTAACTCTTGCATTAAAGAGGTGAACAGAATAGGGATGAGAGAAAGAAGAATGTCTTGTGCAGCGAGACCGCGGGAGGAGGGTAGGCATGCAGTTAACAGGATCAGAAGAGCAGTTAGCATGAAAATAACTGTAGAACATAGCTAGAGATGCAACATTACGGCGATGAGAAAGAGGATCAAGACAGTCAGTTACAGGAGAGGAGCTGATGAGACGAAAAGCTTCTGATTCCACATTGTCTAATATAGCGGTATGAGTGGAACACCCCCAGACATGTGAAGCAAGCATATTCCATACATGGACGGATAAGGCCCTTGTACAGAGTTAGCAGCTGGGAGGAGGGGGGTGAGAAAAACTGGTGGAGACGTCTCAGAACACCTAACTTCATAGAAGCTGTTTTAGCTAGAGATGAGATGTGAAATTTCCAGTTCAGATTATAAGTAAAGGACAGACCGAGGATGTTTAGTGTAGAAGAGGGGGACAGTTGAGTGTCATTGAAGAAAAGGGGATAGTTGTCTAGAAGGCTGTGCCGAAGTGATAAATGCAGCAATAGAACGGTCAGAAAGGAAACTTGAGATTAAGTTACAGAGAGAAGGATAGAAGCCGTAGGAGGGTAGTTTGGAAATTAAAGCTTTGTACCAGACTCTATCAAAAGTTTTTTGATATGTCCAAGGCAACAGCAAAAGTTTCACCAAAATCTCTAAAAAGAGGATGACCAAGACTCAGTAAGGAAAGTCAGAAGATCACCAGTAGAGCGGCCTTGATGGAACCCATACTGGTGATCAGACAGAAGGTTGTGAAGTTATAGATGTTTAAGAATCTTCCTGTTGAGGATAAATGTTTTTAGCTAGGTGCAAAAAGTTATGGGAAGAGTAAGATCTTGAAAGATTTTGACACTTTCTATTTATGAAGGAGTTTTTGGTTTGTTGGAGAACAAACTTGCCATGTAAATGCCATGTAAAGCGCATAGGATTCTAGTAGTGGAACGGTCCAGTACTTTTTCTGGGCCATCTTTCTATCATGTATATCACAAGAACTGGCTTTGTTAAACTAAGGCTTGGAATGTTTAGGTCAAGAAAAAGAGTGAGGAATGTGCGCTTCCATGCCAGAAACTATCACCTATGTTTTGTGCTTGGTACAAAGAGATAGGTCTCTGACACAGAAGCAGTAGTCATTTCAAGGAAAGTCAGCTAAATACCTCCTCAGGTCTCTCCAACTAACAGAGACAAAAAGCTAGTGGCACCTCCGCTTATGGGGATCCTGAGGAAGGATTCGAGCGACAGGACAAGTTACAAATATGAGATCGTGATCGGAGGAATCCAACAGGGAAGATGGGGTCAAGAATGTTGGGCGTATCTTCAAGACGGTCCAGGAATAAGAGTAGGGTGTTGTCCCAATTGCTCTAAATCGTGGAGGATAGCAAAAATTAAAGGCTAGTTCACCAGGATTGTCAGTGAGGGGAGAGGAAAGCCAAAGCTAGTGGTGAACATTCAAGTCTCCGAGAATGGAGATTTCCGCAAAAGGGAAGAGAGTCAGAATGTGCTCACTTTGGAAGTTAAGTAGTCAAAGAAATTCTTATAGCCAGAGGGGTTAGATGAGAGGTATACAACACAGATAAATTTAGTTTTAGAGAGAGTCTGTAGTCGTAGCCAGATGGTGGAAAACTTGGAAGATTGAAGAGCGTGGGCACGAGAGTAGGTTAAGTCATTGCGCACACAGACGCGTCCAGCTTTAAATTGAAAATGAGGATAGAGAAGGAAGGAAGGAAAGGGGTACTTTCAGTTGCCCGAGACACCTGTGTTCCAGTGAGGAAAATAAGATGAGGTCTAGTAGAAGAGAGGTGGTGTTCTAGAAAATTAAAATTAGATATAAGACCGCGAATGTTGCAGAAGTTAATGAGGAAAAAGCTCAGGGATGTGTCAAGACACTTAGGATTGATACCAAAAGAGCAGTCTGACCTGGAGACATTTGTGATCGCCTCCTCAGATAGGTACTCCGCGGCTGGTGTAGGAGTCGCCATGATAATTTTGAATTTTGAATGAAGGGTGTGTGTGTGTGTGTGTGTGTGTGTGTGTGTGTGTGTGTGTGTGTGTGTGTGTGTGTGTAATTAGGTGCTTGAAGTTTTGTGTGAAGGAAAAGAGTTGTCTTTAGAGAACAGGCTGAGATTGCCCTCTTGTGTTGTGAGACACAAAGGGTAACATTCACTGATGCCACAGTCAAGTTTAATAATAAGTTCACATCCCCCCCCCTCCGATCCAGTGCTTTAGACCTCACTGGTGGTGGGCATACTTCAAGTGTGTGTGTGTGTGTGTGTGTGTGTGTGTGTGTGTGTGTGTGTGTGTGTGCCATATGTTTGTTCAAATTTCCTTCAGCCAATATCTACAATACTAGGAGAAAAATACCGATAACACATCTCTCTCTCTCTCTCTCTCTCTCTCTCTCTCTCTCTCTCTCTCTCTCTCTCTCTCTCTCTCTCTCTCTCTCTCTCTCTATCTATCTATCTATCTATCTATCTGTCACACACACACACACACACACACACACACACACACACACACACACACTGGCATGAAATTAACAATATTTTCTTATTACATTTTTTTTCTGTTCCAGTAACAATTTCTCTCTCTCTCTCTCTCTCTCTCTCTCTCTCTCTCTCTCTCTCTCTCTCTCTCTCTCTCTCTCTCTCTCTCTCACACACACACACACACACACACTGTTATGAAATGAAGAATGTTTACTTATTACATTTTTTCATAAATTTACAGAAACAGTGATGCAGTGAGGAGTAGAAGAGCCGGATGTCCAGACGGATAAGAAGAAAGAGAGAGAGAGAGAGAGAGAGAGAGAGAGAGAGAGAGAGAGAGAGAGAGAGAGAGAGAGAGAGAGAGAGAGAGAGAGAGAGAGAGAGAATGCTTTTTTGTTTTTCCTTCTTATTATGCAGCCAGTACATTGTTATTATTCTTGTTACGTCATCGATAACAGCAGCATCGTCGTCATCATCGTCATCCTCATCGTCATCATTAACACCATCATCGTCATCATCGTCATGATAATTTTCATCGTCATCATCATCATCATCATCATTATCATTATCTTGTTTAAGACTGAAACACACACAAACACAATAGTACTAGTATCAATAACAGTAGAAACAGAAGAAATAGTATTTATATTTAATTAGTAATTTGAGGAGGAGGAGGCGGAGGAGAACGAGGAGGAGGAGGAGAAGGGAAAGGAGCAATAGAAGGAAGAGAAAAAGATGGAGAGAGAGAGAGAGAGAGAGAGAGAGAGAGAGAGAGAGAGAGAGAGAGAGAGAGAGAGAGAGAGAGAGAGAGAGAGAGAGAGAGAGAGAGAGAGAGAGAGAGAGAAACCAAGCTAGGCAAGTCCCTCACATGACATATAGAGTTGACCCACGAGAGTACTCGTGTTTCGGCTATAAGTGTCGGCAAGCTGCTGAAGAAAAATACAGGGCTTAATCCCGCCTGAAACGCCGCCCGACCAGACGCCACAAGGCGTTACATGCAGGGCCATGGCTATGGTGGCTGGATGGGCTAGGAAGAAATGGGATACAAGTCTACGCAGGAAACTCGCCGTCAACCAAATGGATCGCAGGCAATGGTGGTTCCTGGTGAAGCAGCGACAGGGCATGGTCACACAGGAGAGAATCCCGCTCTTCAAAACCGCCACTGGCAACCTGGTGGTCGCCAACCAGGACAAGGCCGAACTCCTGGCGGCACATTTCAGCAGCCGAGGAGCCCGACCGGCAGCCCCCACACCTCACCCGTCTAAGCGACCAGACCCTGGATCGAGGCACCTGAGTAGCGTCAATACCAGAAAATCGCCTGGCTCTGACAACGTCTCCCCCTTCCTGCTGAAGCACTGTGTAGAGGAGCTGACAAGGCCCTTCACACGCATCTTCCGGCAGCGCCTACACAACAGCACCTGGCCCGCTGTAAGGAAGGAGGCTCGTGTCACTCATGTACACACAAAAAAAAAAAAAAAAAAGAACAAGAGGACCCAACTAAATACCGCCTAATCTCTCTCCTGTTAGCTGTCAGCAAAATCTTGGAGAGGGTTATTTCTGAGCAGCTGACCTGCCACGTGAAGGGGCACCATCTCATATCCCTACAGCACAGGCTTAGGAAGGGACGCTCCGTCTCCGACCTGTTCCTCCTACTCACCAAAGCCTAGCACGACGCCCACGACGCTGGCCATTCTCATGTATTTTCAACCTTTCTCCTTCTTATCTCCCTTTCAAGGGAATACCACACATCTTCCCTACATTCCTACAAGTCCTTAGGGAAAACACCTGCATTGTCTTCCTGTCTTCCTCCCTGGTCATTGGCCAGAATAACGACTTCTGCCATGGGTTTCCTCACCCCATTTAGAAACACCTGGCTGGTCATCTCTTCATCTCAGATTCTATATCTTGATTCATTTCTTCCACATAAATAGAGACTGTACGCATATCTAGACATTAGTTTAGTTTAGATCAGAAGAGCTCAGACAGAGATTAGACAGACATTTCCGAAACTACCAATAATTCATCGGAGAATCAACAAGTCACCGCCATTTATCTGGTACAAGTGGCAGTGCAGCTTCATTCAGAAACAATGGCACCCAGCTACTATCAGTAGAAAAGCAGTCTCTTCAGAACATTGGTGTGCAAGCATTCTCCAATACAAGTGGGCAGTTAACATTTCCGAAACGCTGCTACTACTACTACTACTATTACTACTACCACTATTGCTCTGTTCATCTCTGTTCATCATTAAATCAAGAAAGTACATCTGTCTATTGTGTTACCTTCACTCCCACAATCAACCATAATCTTAACCACTACCCAAGTACCTCCACTCTACCAGTATTCATCGGAGAATCACCGAGCCACCATCATCTATCCTGCCACCGCCATCTCCAGCAGCATCACTGGGTCGCCGCGCCTATCTGCCACCGCGCTCCCTGATAACTGGTCGTCACCTGATCACGGCAAAAATTTAAGTATTCATTCCAATTACGATTATTCCTAGCCTTCTCCAGTCTTCCTTCTTCTGCTATTAAATTGTGCCTGTCTGTCTGCTTGTCTGTTTAATCGTTTGTCGGTCTGTCTGTCTGCCTACCTATCTGTGTGTTTGTCTGGCTGTCTGTCTGTCAGTGTATATATTATTCCCTTCCGTCCTTCTTTATTATTTATTGTTATTCTGTATTTATCATATCAGGCGCGCGGTGCAACAACGACGTAACCGAGAAATGGAAGTTTCGAGAAAAACGCGCTCAAAGTTAAACACTGATTGCGCACAATAGGATACCCTTAAATAAGTAAGTATTATACATCATTTGAAAGGTCTTGGGTAGTTCTGTTTGGGGATGTAGGTTTCGAAGTGATAGGTGACGATTTTGGGTGGATGACTTACGCGTTAATTAACGCGTATACCGTAGGTAATAATTTTTTTTCCCGATATTGTTTTCATTTGTTAATAATGTGTTAGAGCCTATTACACATAGTATTAGGTGAAAGTTTCATGAAGATTGGTACATAAATAAATTTTTTATAAATTTTTTTCCGAGCGTAAAAAATAAAACTTACTCATTACCGGCTCATTACCGGCTCATTACCGCTCGACTTTGAGCCTTAGTACAGGTGCTTAGATGGTCGAATATGACTTGGCCGACATCACCACGAGACTTTTACACCCTTCTACCACACGGAGCAGGCAAAAACACGAAATCATGAAACCATACGGAGCAGGCAAAAACACGCCTGATATCATGTGCTATTCTGTGTATTTTTTTAATACTTCAGTGTATGTTTATTCATCCATTCTTTTGTGACGCACACGTTTCTTCTTATGAAAACAAGATCACATTCTGCTCTGCCGCTTTTATCCCTATCTGACACAATGTCTGCTAACAACACAGCTACACCTCACATCACCTTCAATCATGAAAGCCATAAACATCCTGTTTTATTTGATTTTATTTCCTTTTTTTTTTTTTTGAGGCTGTTACAGAAACAGTTCATCTGTTTATTCAGAGGATTAAGAAGTGTACCAGACGTTCAGCCACATCTTATAAGGAGAAAATATCCATTTTGAAATTTCGTTCCTGTCACGAGCACTCGAGTCTGGCTGGCCTGTTCATAAAATCTGATAAATTCGCTTCTCTCACTGCCTTTGATGACTTCACCATTCAACTCAGAAATCAGTTCCAAAGTCATTCAAAGCCACCCATTCACTCCTCAAACTCCTAAAATCTATCACACAGCACATCCGCTCACACACTAATCCTTACAAGGCAGAAAATATTGCTTCCTCTCTAAGCTCAGAACTGATCACTCAGCTCCAAGTTTCAAATTGGTTTTCTGGCACTCCTTTCTTTTTCAAGCTCCAGTACAATACTTTCCTAGGCACCCTGTTATACGCCTTCTGCAAGTTAACAAAACACTAATACACCTTTCTGTTTCCTTCTAGATATTTTTCCTGTATCTGTCGCACAATAAATATTTCATCTACAGCGCTCAATTCCCTCATAAATCCAAATTATTCATTTTCAGGTTTGAGAAATATTCCTGCCATCTTCTTTTTATGTCCTCTTCCATCATAAGAATGTTTCCGTTTTGGTCCTTTACTATTGCTACTTCACCAACATCTTTCTTCATTTCATTTCTTACCTTCGCTACTCTGTATATAATCTTCTCTCCGTCTGGTGTATCCAGCCTCTTATACCAATCTCTGTATGTATTACTCTTTGCTCTGGCTACTGCTCTTTTTGCCTGCTTCTTGGCTTGTCTGTAATTTTCTTTAGTGGTGTCATTTTCAATGTTTTTCATTTCTTTTAGTGCTAACTTCTTATCCTTTATTGCAGCTTGAACCTCGTCATTCCACCACCATGTATCTTTCTTTTATTTTGGTTTCCCACTCGTCTTACCACAAATCTCTGTTGCTTTTGTTACTAATGTATCGTTCATATCTTCCCACACCTCCTCTGCTGTTTCTGGTAAGCTGCCAGTTCTATGTCTTTCCCTGAACGTTTCTTCAACTTTGTTTCTAAACTCATTCTTCTTTTCACTTTTTGGCTCCCAGACTTTAATCTTCTTCTTTCTTTCTTTTTTCCTTCTCTTCCTTCCACTTTTCATCCTAAAATCTGCTACTAATAATCTATGTTGCGTCACCACTGGTTCTCCAGGTATAACTTTGCAGTTCATTACAAGTCGTTTGTCTTCTCTTCTTACCAGGATGTAGTCAATCAGTGTTTCATTCTTACCGCTTTTATATGTAATTAGATGGCTTTGTCTCTTCTTGAACCAAGTATTCAATATTGTAATTTCTGCTGCTTCTGCCATTTCCAATAATCGCTCACCTTCTACATTTCGTCTTCCGAAACCCATTCCACCATGGACTCCTTCATACCCATTACCACTTTCTCTTACATGTGCATTCATGTCTTCAGCTATTACTATTAATTCTGTTCGTGCTATACTTTCTATATACTCTTCAAGTTTTTTCTCTAAATTCCTCTTTCTCCTCATCTCTGCAATCCTGCTGAGATGCATATAGAGATACAATATGCCATATTTTTTTCCATATCTGATTAGTTACTGAAATGTACTGTAACACACATAGACGTCCAACCCTTCAGGAGGTAAACATTTCACGCAGGGAAGCCACAAAACGCTTGACTTCTGATCTTTCTAAAATTTCTGATTGGGGCAGAGCAAACTTGGTATTGTCTAATGCCTCAAAAACTCAATTCCTCCATCTATCAACTCGACACTACCTTCCAGACAACTATCCCCTCTTCTTCAATGACACTCAATTGTCCCCCTCTTCTACACTGAACATCCTCGGTCTGTCCTTTACTTATAATCTGAACTGGAAACTTCACATCTCATCTCTAGGTAAAACAGCTTCTATGAAGTTAGGCGTTCTGAGACGTCTCCGCCAGTTTTTCTCACCCCCCCGAGCTGCTAACTCTGTACAAGGGCCTTATCCGTCCATGTATGGAGTATGCTTCACATGTCTGGGGGGTTTCCACTCATACTGCTCTTCTAGACAGGGTGGAATCAAAAGCTTTTCGTCTCATCAACTCCTCTCCTCTGACTCTGACTCTTCCTTCTAACGACCAAACATTATCCGCACGGAATTCTCATGTTACATCATCTAGCTCGCCTGTCTCACAACCTCCTTCTCAACCATCTTCCCAGTCTGACCACAGTGTAACTCATTGTAACCACATATTGTTATCACACTCGGTAATCCTAATAGAGTGAGTTATATGTTGTAAACGCTAAGGTTAAGTCTGCCGTATCAGGCACTGATATCCTCTGCTATGCACAGCAATCCCCATATAAAGGTGTTGAGTTACAATCCGTTCTTACCACAATCGATGGAAATGGATTCTGCAAAATCGTGCTGAAAAATGTCACATTTACGCCTGTCAAGCTCAAGGCAAGTGTGCTATTCGGGGAGGCCTTGCCTTACTCTGAGAAGGTTGAAACATTGGATGATTTACCTTCTTCCTCTATCAATATTATATCTGCATTTGACAGCCATAACATGTTTTCTTTCCCGCCTATCACGGAAGATCACACATCTGTTCTTGACTTCTCAGAATCGCAACAAGAATTACTCGCTTTCCTCAATTCTTTCAGAAATGTTGTCTCACTCCCTTACAAACCTTTGGGCCACATAAACGCCAGCACATACTCCATCCATATGACGCCTGGGTCCAAGTCATCTTACATCCTCAGCTACAGGGTGCCACACAACCGTAGAGTTCTGCTTGATGAAGCTGTGCCAGGTATGTTGCATCAGGATGTTGTTGAACCTGCTTGTTCTCCTCACAACCTCCCCTTTGTTACCCGTTCCTAAGAAACAAGGCGACTGGAGTGTTGTTGTCGACTTCAAGAATTTAAATGCATATACTAATTCTGATCGCTATATAATGCCGAGATTAGGTGATCTTCTGCCTTTGAGTGGTTCAAATGCAGTATTTTCCATCCCAGATTTGCATTCCTAGATTTGCATTCCAGGTTGAACTCAAGGAAAGTGCACGGCCATATACTGCTTTTACTACCTCCTCTGGCCAATTCATGTTCAAACACATGGCTCAAGGTCTACGTAACTCGCCTTTGACATTTCAAAAATTAATGAACTTCGTTCTCTCAGGTTTCATCGGTAAAAGAGTCTTCTGTTTCCTAAATGACGTTATCATTGCATCAAAGAATTTCTAAGACTATCTTCACATACGGTCTCTCGTCATGTCACGCTTTGAAGCTGCTGGCTTAAAAATCAAACTCAGCAAATGATCTTTTCCTCAAACAGCAAGTCAAATTCTTTGGTCATAAAGTTCACAGTTTAGATGATAAGGTAAATGCTGTGAAAAATTTCCCTGCTCCTATCAGTATCGATCAGATCAGACAATCCACTGGTCTTGGTGGATTTTATCGGCAGTTTATTAAAAATTTGTCTGATTGCTCATCCTATCATTCATCTGCTCAAGAAAAATGTTGCGTTCATCTGGTCTGAGAAAGAACAAAATGCCTTTGATGAACTCAAAACTGCCTTGTGTCAAGCACCAATCTTTGCTTTTCCTAATTTCAAGATTTCATCTTATGCACAGACGCTTCAGTCTTCGGAATCGTTGTTGTTCTCATGCAAAAAGACTCACTTGGTAAACATTGCGTAGTAGCATATGCTATGAGACTCCTCAATAAGGCAGACCAAAATTATGATGTCACGAAACGTGAAAGCCTCGTCGTGATCGGAGCGTTACATCATTTTCGTTAGCTCATATTAGGCTATAAAAATTCATGTTCACACTGATCATTATACTGTGACAGAGACTTTCAGATGCAACAACTTCACATTTGCTTGTTGGCAACTCACGATTTTGGAATTCACTCCTACATTTTCTTATATTCCTGGTAAGGCAAAATGTTGCCTCTATTTCAACCATCACAAATAATCCTGTCATGCCGACCATGGATGAGATCAAGAAACATCAACACTCAGACGCGTTTTGTTCTAGTGTGGCATATTACCTCGAATCTGGTGACGAGACAAATCTTCCTAAGTTGCAAGTGAGTACTGATACATTTTCATACAAGACAACCTCTTGCATAAGTCAAGTGATGTTTCTACTGAGAATTCTAATCTCAACTCGTGATAACTCAGTCGTTAGTGAATACCATCCTTTACCATGTCCATGACTCACCCCACAGAGAATACCCAGGTCGTGACAGATGCCTCGCACAGTTAAAAGGATCATACTTCTGGCAGAGTATGAGGAAATATATCTTTCAGCATTGTGCGCTCCGTTCTTAATGTGCTTCACATCGTTCATCACTCGCTCACGACAGTCCCTCACTCCCTTATGCCATCGCTCCAGTTCCTTGGTATTTAGTCTCTGTTGATTTGTTCAAACTTCCACTTACAGAGAACAGTTACCCATATCTTCTAGTTTGGGTGGATTTTTTCACCCGTTTCACCATTCCCGTTGCTCTCAAGGACAAAACTGCAAATTTTGTTGGTCGCGCGATCAGTGGCAACATAATTTGTCCGTATGACTCTTCCTCGTGTTCTTTTATCTGACAATGGCGCTGAATTCAATAACGCTGACTTACAGGAGATTTGTAAAGAATTTCTTATTCGTATCAAGAGAGGTAACATCGTCCCTCACTCGCCCATTTCAAACAACATGGAAGAGCATTGTAATAAACGTACCCTTGACGTTCTGCGTTACATAACAAAAACAAAGCACTCATAGAATGAATGGCTTCCTTAGCTAGCCTGCTCTCAGCGATTCACTCTACTACCAACAAATCTCCTTATTTCGTGTTGTTCGGTAAAAACAAGCATCTTGCATACGATTTTTTTTTTTTTTTCACAGTGCTCCGCTTCCTGTCTACAATATGAATGACTACGTCAAATGTCGTCTGCGCGAATTTCAGTACACTAATAAGGTCAGAAAGAGAGTCGTCAGTCAGTCCTCACGCAGTCACTTCATAGAGAGGGATTATACAGAATCAAGCATCATCACGTCCGCCTTAATTTGTATTTAGATGTCACGCGTGTACATCCCTGTCCGTCATTAAATCAAGAAAGTACTGTGTCACGATTCCCGGTTATCTTTCCAAGAAAGTCGACGTTACACTGATCCCTGAAAGCTTTAAAGGTCTGGATTTTTAAAGGCCTCGAATACCTACGAGACCTATCTGAAATCGCCAGCTATTAAACCCTCTCACAAAACCCTTACCTTGGCACAGCAAGCCAGAAATCACCTCAATACCAGATCAATGTTGGGGTAGAAAACTCAATTATTCTATGTAATAATAGGAAAGATTAATAATATTGTTAACTCACAAACAAATTGAGATAGTACACATTAAAAGAAATTAGGGAATACATTTTTTCCCTAGACCAACACGGGATAAATCCCATACTTAATAACAATAGATTCATCCTTTTCTCAGGCTCATATATCACTTCCCTTATTGTTCAGAGGTTATACACATCAATATATGACATTCCCGTCACTTCACAAAGCATTTTTTTTTTTTTTTTTTACTGCGGGAATTTCCCTATATGCTGCCACCGAGTCACCAAATAACAATTTACCGTATTTTACCTCCTCAAACCTCACAAGACATCACCACCATCACCATAGATCACCTATAACACCACAACACCAATCCCAAAGACACCAATAACGCCACAACACCACCGCAGCTCCAACCACAAAATGGCTGCCTCTCACCCCCGACAGTATCTCCACAGGACACTATCCCCTCAGCGTTACATACCCAACACAACTCACCAACCAAATTTCAGCGGACAAGAGCTCTTGATACCACAAAAGACTCACCAACCTGATCCTAGATATGAAGGTTATACCACCACATCACTAATACCTCCACACACACATTTCACCACCACACCACACCCGAATTTATCCCCTGAGAAACGCCAACCCTCTGTTCTCCCTCAGGGCCTCTGCCGCTCTGTGTCAAGGAGACTTTGTTGATTCCGATACAAAACTCAAACACATCGCTTCTCGCTTCAGCACATTCCACCTTAAATACACCTTTTCCCTTACATATACATACATATAAAGAACTTAAATTATAAAGAGAATATTACTATATGATATAAAATTAGTAAATAAGCCCTATACTAAGTTATATCTAAGAATAAAGACATGTTCAGAAGGAAAACGGAACACTGGATGACACTAAGAAAACGTGTTCCTCTTCTGGGTATACTCGGCCAATAAATGACTGCATCAGCTTGATTTCCACCTCGTGTAGTTATTGCGCCACCAGTGTTTCGGAGTTGTGCGCCACTTTTGTATCAAATTTGATTTTACACCTCTGTTGTTCTGGAATTGATGATTGATGATGCTTGTTACTTGCCCAGTTGATGATGATGCTTGGAGTGTTGGTAGCGTGGAGTACCGGAGCGAGGCAGTGATTTTGGTAGCTTATAGGCCGTGGGTAGTTAGTTGATATAATGATATGTGCGAATAAAGGACACGATGACGAGAGTTCTTGATTGTACACACCGATTGTATGACTGATTGAACGCACTGGACACGAGACGAAATTGTAAGGTGACGATTGACTGCTCTCTCTCTCTCTCTCTCTCTCTCTCTCTCTCTCTCTCTCTCTCTCTCTCTCTCTCTCTCTCTCTCTCTGAAGTTATATGATTTATAACTGAGCAGCGTCTCTCACGGCTGACTGTGATTGAGCGGAACTGAGTGAAAGACCAAGACTGACTACTCGTGACTGGATGACTGAGTGACTCCGACTCTGACTGGGACTGAACTCCAAAATGAACTGAGAGCTCCTTACATGCGGGCTGTATTTATCTGAGCTAAGTGGATCCCTAAAGACTGGAAGTGGGTGTGAAGTTCCTTTTTGAGAAGGGGGACGAACGCAGGTGTTATCCATTAGGATTGGAAGTGGATGTGAAATTCCCTTGAGGTAGAGAAGGAGAAATGACCAGGAAGGAAGACGAACATATGTATGCAGGTGTTATCTCTAAGGACTGGAAGTGGGCATGAAATTCCCTTGAAAGGTAGAGAAAAGACTGGCTGTCCATGGTACATGTGAGATGAATACATGAAATAGTGAAATATGAATATATATATATATATATATATATATATATATATATATATATATATATATATATATATATATATATATATATATATATATATATATATATATATATATATATATATATATATATATATATATATATATATATATATATATATATATATATATATATATATATATATATATAATAGTAATTGTTTAGACTGATACAGATGCCTTCCCCCACGAAAAAATGTGCCCTCGCATTTCGATACAACAATAATGCAGTAGGATGGGAGCAATTAACAGATGATACTCGTACATGACATCAGAGAGGAAGTATAAAACGAAAACCTTAATAATAACATACAGACATGATAAGATAATGTAATACACGTACAACACATAAGAATTTTGCACATATTTACATGATATTGTTATTGGATGATTATACTTTGGAATGGGAACGAAGTTTCAGTCTGTAAGAAGGTGTGTGTGTGTGGTTAAGCTTGAGTCGTTTGAAAGATCTCTTAAATCAGAACTTAATGATAACTGATGTGCACACTCATCATCGAATCCCTTGTCCATACGCTTCAAAGGATCGACATCAGTTCCCCTAAAGTTTTGAGATCTAGAATTTTTACTTTGTGGCCATGAAGAGATTCGATTACACGGTGTGGCCCAAAGAACAATGGGTCTAATATGTGTCGTGAGCGAGTGATGGACGGTGTGAAGCACACTGAGGATAGGACGCACAGTGATGAAAAATATCTTTCCTCGTAATCGGCCAGAAATATGATCGTTTTCTCTGTGCGTGGCATCTGTCCTGACCTGGATGTCCTACGTGGAGTGAGTCGAGAACGTGGTAAAGTATGATACTCACTAGCGACTGAGGTATCACGGGCTGAGATAAACACTCACTGGAATCGTCAGTAGAGATATCACTCGACTTATATAATAGATCTTCTTGCATGAGAAATGTATCAGCACTCATTTGCAGCTTAAGAAGATTTGTCTCATCACCAGATTCGAGGTAATAAGCAACATTAGAACAGAAGGCGCCTAAACGTTGATGTTTCCTTATTTTATCCATGGTTGGCATGGCAGGATTTTCTGTCATGACAGAGATAGTAGCAACATTGCATGGTAGTGCATCTGCCACTGAGTTTGCCTTAACAGAAATAAATAAAATTGTAGGATTAAATTCTTGAATCGTGAGATGCCAGCGAGCAAATTGTCCTGTGAAGTTGTTGCCTTTAAAGGTCTCCACATAATGATCAGCATGGACATGAATCTTATACCCTAAGATGAGTTCACCGATATATCGTAACGCCTAGATCACGGAGAGACTTTCACGCTTTGTGACGTCATAATTTTGCTCTGCTTTGTTGAGAAGTTCACTAGCGTAAGCTAATACGCGATGTTTACCGAGTGAATCTTTCTGCATAAGAACAACACCGATTCCAAAGCCAGAAGCGTCAGTGTATAAAATGAAATCTTTCTCGAAATTGGGAAAAGCAAGAACTGGTGCTTGACATAAGGCAGTTTTGAGAAGATCAAAGGCATCTTGTTCCTTTTTAGACAAGATGAATGCAACATTTTTCTTGAGCAAATGAGTGAGAGGTTATGCGATAAGGCTGAAATTTTTGATGAACTGGCGATAAAATCCAGCAAGACCGATGAATTGCCTAATCTGATTGATATTAGCAGGAACAGGGAAATTTTTCATAACACTGACCTTGTCATCTAAAGTATGAATAACATCTCTGTTGACTTTGTGACTTTTGCTCTTCTAGACAGGGTGAAATTCTGTTCTTCTAGACAAGATGGAATCAAAAGCTTTTCGTCTCATCAACTCCTCTCCTCTAACTGACTGTCTTCAGCCTCTCTCTCACCGCCGCAATGTTGCAATGCTAACTTCTCTTCTGATCTTGCTAACTGCATGCCTCCCCTCTTCCTGCGGCCTCGCTGCATAAGACTTTCTTCTTTCTCTCACCCCTATTCTGTCCACTTCTCTAACGCAAAAGTTAACCAGTATTCTCAATCATTCATCCCTTTCTCTGGTAAACTCTGGAACTCCCTGCCTAGTTCTGTATTTCCACCTTCTTATGACTTGAATTCCTTCAAGAGGGAGGTTTAAAGACACTTATTCATCAATTTTTGACTACTGCTTTGACCCTTTTATGGGACTGGCATTTCAGTGGGCATTTTTTTTTTATTGGATTTTTGTTGCCCTTCCTACATAAAAAAAAAAAAATCTCCACTACCTTTCTTGTAGTAGATAGTACTTCTTGGCCCAATCCTTTGTGGCATAGGCCTCAGGTTGTAGTTGTGTGGCTGGGTAATGTTATAATTGTGGGAAAAATTATAGTGGTCAGGGCAGGGCTGGTCTTGCCTGTGAAATGATCTCGAGCTCATCTGGTGGTCATTCTTATATCTCTGATGACCTTATTTTTTGTTGGAGAAGGACTTCTTCCTCCATGGTATTCACCTCTACTCAGCTAATGGGCTTCCCAATAACTGTTAGCCCTGCGTCCAGCTCACATCTTTCACGTTATGTGATATTCGCTCATATTTTAAATTGGGGGTCACCTGGTCCATAAATTGTTCAATCAAAAGAACTCCTTTCATCTCCTCGACCGTAGTGGCTTCCTCAGCCTTCATCCATCGTTTCAGTTTAAGACAGCAGTCTCGAGCCATCTCGAGATAAGTGGCACCTGGGCGTTTTCTGATCCTGCAGAACCTTTCCCGGTACACTCCTGGACTTACACGGATTGATCCCAACACTGCTTCCTTTATCACTTTATAATCACTCGTCTCTTGCTCACTAAATCTCGCATATGCCCTGGCCTTTCCTTCAAATTTAGACTGGACTAGAAATACCCATTCATCTTCATCCTATCCCCTCAAACTTCACATTTTTTTTTTTTTCAAACTGAAGGAAGAAATCCTCTTCGTCACCTTCCACAAATTTAGGCACATAAATTACATTTCTTTCTACATCCCTGTTTTCTTGAGCACCATTTCCTGCCCTGTTCTTTGTTAATTTAAGTCCTTTTTCACCTCTTATCTTGTCTGTCTCCACCACTTTCTGCATCTGTATCTGCTGCATCTCCACTCCTTTCTGTATTTGTAACTGGATCTGCTCACGCTGTATCTGCATCTGCTCTTTCTGCATTTGCAATCGAAGTTTCATTAATGAAAATGTTTCACTACTAGAAAGGCCATCAGTTCCGCCAAGTGCACCCAGATTTATCTCACTCACCCCAACATGTCCCTCTACAATCTCTCCATTATCATCCTCACTTTCATCACCATCATTTTAAAACCAGCTCCTCTCCACGAGAGAGGATTTCAACCCTACTTGGAACTTCTCAGGAAATAAACACAATTCATTCTTGGTTACCAGGTACAAGGTATGTATACTCCTTGACATAAGGAACGCCTCGACACGTTCCTCAAAATATTACACTAGTGGTTATTTAACCATAACAAAATAAACTTTCGCACATCAATACCGGCACCATAAAATAATATACACAAGAAATACATACACAGGTAAAATAAATATTTCACACAGGTAAAATCCTGGAAAGCTTACCATTTCTGTCACGATCCGGTTATCTTTCCAAGAAAGTGGACGTTACACTTTTCCCAGAAAGTATTAAAGGCCTGGATTTTTAAAGGCCTCGAATATCTACCAGACCAATCCGAAATCGCCAACTATTAAACCCTCTCACAAAACCCTTACTTTGGTACAGCACGCCAAAAATCACCTTAATGCCAGATCAGTGTTGGGGCAGAAAACACAATTCTTCCATATAATAACAGGATATATTGATGATAATGTTAACTCACAAAGAAATTGAGGTAGTACATATTAAAGGAAACTAGGGAATAAATTTCTTCTCTAGACCAAAACAGGATAAATCCCAAACTTATTCACAATAAATTTCCCTTTTTCTCAGGCTTTCATACCGCCTCCCTTATTGCTCAGAGGTCATACACATCAATAAATGACATTCCTGTCATTTCACAGAGCATTAAAATCTTTCTACTCCTTCATAGGCCGGCGAAATATTTTCCCCAGCTGCGGGAATTTCTGTCGACGCTGTCACCACGTCGTGAAATAACAATTCCCGTTTTTTATCTCCTCAAACCTCACAAGATATCACCACCGTCATCATAGATCACCTGTAACACCACAACACCACCCCTAAAGACACCAATAACGCCACAACACCAACCTGATCCTGAATATCTAGGTTATATCACCACATCACTAATACCTCCACACATGCACTTCATCACCACACCACAGCCGAATTTATCTCCTGAGAAACGCCACCCGTCTCTTTTTCCTCAGGACCTCTTGCGCTCTGTGTCAAGAAGTAGCTGATTCCGATATAAAACCCAAACACATATCGCCTCTCGCTTCAACACATTCCACCTCAAATACACCTTTTCCTTTACATATACATACAAATAAAGAACTTGAATTAAGACGAGAATAATACCAAATGATATAAACTGAATAAATAAGCCCTATAATAAATTATAACCAAGAATAGACATGTTCAGAAGGAAAACGGAACACAGGGGACACTAAAAGAAAACGTGTTTCTCTTCAGGGTTAACTCGGCCAATAACATGACAACTGTCAATCTTTGTGTTGCCTTTACTCACACAATTAACCATTATCTAAATCACCACCCATGTACCTCTACGCTATCAGTATTCATCGAAGAACCAACGAGCCGCCATCATCTATCCTGCCACCGCCATCTCCAGCAGCATCTAGTAAGTCAATCAACCAGTGAAATTCATCAGGACTAATGGTGGCAGCCATCTAGTACAGAGATGACAAATAATCCACTTCAAGTTATAATAAAAAACTCGATACAAGTGGTGGCCAGCGGTATCTAGTGCCTTTAGAACAGTACTATCTTTAATGGTACTGCTACTGCTGTTACTACTACTACCACTATCATTGTTATTATTATTATTATTTTATTATTGTTATTATTATTATTATTATTATTATTATTATTATTATTATTATTATTATTATTATTATTATTATTATTTTATTATTACTAGTACTATTACTATTACTACTACTACTTCGATTACTACTACTACTTCTACTACTACTACTACTACTACTACTACTACTACTACTACTACTACTACTACTACTACTACTACTAATAATAATAATAATAATAATAATAATAATAACACTACCACTATTAACCTAACCCTTTATTGTCCCTCAGACTAACAATAACAAAAATAACAACAACAACAACAATAGCAACATTAACTACAACAAGAACAACAACAACAACAACAACAACAACAACAACAACAACAACAACAACAAGAGCAACAATATCAAAAACAATAATTCACCTCTTTTCAAAGGTGGTGACCCTTGTGATCTTTCTCTGTGCGGGCGTTAAGCATGTTTCCGAACTGTTCTGGGTGAAACACTACCTGGGAGATGTCATCCGCGTACTGGACGCTTCTGTCAGCCTCTGAGCCCGGGCAATTAATTGCTCGTATATATCGTGAAGATCGTTGGGGAGAGAACACTACCCTGGGGACTCCAGTCTTAATGGGGAAGGGCAGGCCTCTATAAGTCCCGAGTTATATTCTTGCTGTTCTGTCCTCCAGGAAGTCGCAAAGCAGTCTGACCATTGGGTCTGGAAGACCCAGCTGTAGCACCTTCTAATTAAGGTCAAGGTGCCACACTTTGTCGAATGCTTTGCTGACACCCCAGAGAACTAGATGGCATCTGAATCTGGACGCCTAATGGAGTGCTAGCGTTTCTGTAGCTATTGCGATGGCGTGTGTGCTGCCTCTTTCTCTTCTGAATTCATACTGTTGTAGAGGTTGTTTCCATCCAGATGGTCCCGGAGTCTACTCGTAATGAACCTCTCAAAGATCTTTCCCAGAACTTCCAGAAGGGAGATGGGAGGGTAGCTGTCTGGGCGGTTAGGGAGCTTCCCAGACTTTACCACCATCTTCATCTCCGCCTCCTTGAAGTCGTCGTGAAAGTAATCAGCTGACAGAGCTGCGTTGAAGATCTCCCGGAGACGATCCTTGGCGCCGTCCGGGAGTTTCGAGAGGATCGTCTTGTTGATCCCACTCCTACCTGGACAGGTAGCTTTGGTGGACCGGATGGCCCAGGCCAACTCCAGAGATGATATCTAGCAGCTGAGTGGGAAATCAACCAACAACCTTGCCGGATTCGCTGCGTCAAACGGTGTTGTATCCTGAATACGGCGTCTTAGGTAATTCGTTATGTCGTCATCGTTTGTTTCATCTACTTCCTCTTCCTGGGAAATGCGTTCCCAGGTGTAGGTGTGTAGCTGTTTTTTTTTTTTTTTTTTTTTTTTGCGTCCATGTAGTGTCTTTGTCAGATTTCGTCTATGAAGTATGGGTCAGTACTGGTTAAGCGTCCTGATAGGAATCTCACCTTTTTCTAGAACACCCTATAATCTTTATGGCTGGCAGCTAAGCTAGCCAGTCTGTTGCCCCAGTGTGTTCTAGATTCCTCACGTTTGCTGTCCTGCAGTATCAGTCTGAGTTATGTGTATCGTCTGTAGTTAACGTATGTCCACCCAGTCCTTGTCGCCTGTTCTCTAAGAGCGTTGAACTGTATCCTAGTCATTTGTTTGTCTAGTGGGGCGTGGCTGTGGCTCTAATCTGCATGTTGTCTTAGGTATGTAGTAGTCTGCAGTAGTTTTTACCGTATTTGTCCATGCCTGAAGGGCATTGTCTATGTCCTCTAGTGTACTGTGTGAAGTGTTCGGTAGGTTTGTCATCTCGAGTCTGTCATCGTTTGTGAACCGTTCCCAGTCTGTCTTGTTCTAGGCGTAAATGGGAGTGGAAGGAGGGATAATAGGGGAAGTTGAAAGGACTAAGATAATGGGAATGTGGTTACTTGCTGTTAGAGGACCAGGCTTTATAGAGTAGTGAAGATAGTTCATTCTATTAGTGAGGATTATGTAGGGAGATGAGGATGAGAGGGGTTCATAGTAGGTTGGAAAGTCCGGTCCACTATGTTCAGCTGTTTAGTGTCTAATGTAGTCTAATAGGTCCCGATCTACTTGGTTAGTACTCACTGTTCCAAGAGTCGAGTGTTTGGCATTGAGGTCACCAACAATGAAAACTGGGTCTGTCGTCGAAGTCGTAAGAAGTCGGGATGAGGGCTCACAGGCGTCTGGTGTGGTATCGGCCACGGGACATCGGTAAGCTGCAATCTAACTGCCCGGAAATGCTAGCTGGGATTCTACGGACGGTAACTTCCTGGCCAATGAGCAGGGAGACCTTTCTGCTACAGAGGAATGGCGAGTGAGTGTGGTCGTGTCTACAAGTGACTATTGGTCCGCTGTCACCTGTACCCCCTTTACACCCAAAACATTACCTACTTAGCATTGAAAGTGCATAGAAACGACTGGGTATCGCTCCTTATATCCCATTTTATGCTTATGCTTCGAGGCCGCCCACCATATCTGTGACCATAAAAGACTCTTGACGGTAGTGGCATCCCGTGCCTCGAGGATTTAAACGGCAAATGTTAATGCCGTCGGAAGGACAGTGGCCAGCCAGCTACTCCCACTCTCACCACTGGCACCTCTCAGAACATGTACTGCTGTTCCGCTGCTTCCAGAAGGACACTCTCCATCTTCCATCTACCGGTAAGATCTTACTTCCGCTGGCTAAATCCACCAAGCAAAACACGCCTTCTGTAGCTGATTGCCCTCCCCCTCACCCCATGCTGGAGTGGCCTCCGCTCCGAACCCTCGGCCCCACCAGCCCACTGGCGGGCAGATTTCTCACCTTGATGAGGTGCTAATAAGATCTCATGAAGGCCATCGGTTCTTTATTCATCTGGACTAGGTGGCTAAAGACCTATATGCCTCCATTAATAGAAGGCAGTAGGCACCTGCCGAAACAATAATTACTCCCAGTGAGGTCTAAAGCACTGGGTCAGGGAGTGCTATGAACTTATCATTAAATCCAGCTGTGACCTCACTCAACGTTTCCCTTTGTGTCTCACAACACAAGGGGCGGTCACAGACTGCCCTCTAAAGACAACTCTCCACACAAAACTACAAGCACCTAATAACACATACACACCTTCACTCAAAAATTCAAAATGATCATGTCGACTCCTACACCAGCCTCGGAGTCCCCTTCTGGGGAGGGGGATCA
This sequence comes from Scylla paramamosain, assembly GCF_035594125.1. Lineage (NCBI taxonomy): Eukaryota > Metazoa > Arthropoda > Malacostraca > Decapoda > Portunidae > Scylla > Scylla paramamosain. Next base: position 1,704,232 of record NC_087170.1, on the reverse strand, counting down.
CAAATGTTCCCAGGTTGGACTGCTCTTCTGATAACGACCCTAAGTGTGTTGACACTCCCCTCAACTTTTCTTCATTAACTTCTGAAACATTCTCGGTCTAAGATCTGATTTTCAATCTGTACTTCATTTACCTTGATGAGAGCGGAGCGGGAGGCCTTCTCTCTATATTAAAGCTCCTTGTTCTTATGTTTCTTATATAAGTAACTTTATTAGTGAAAACGTATGTATTTTAAGATACACTAATTTGTGATTAATTATTCCTTTTAATTGTTATTTTTTTTCAGTATATACTATTTAAATTTACTATTTGGTGATGTATAATTCTAGTAAATATTATGTTTAAATGGTGGAAGTAAGAGAAATTGCCAGATTTATGATTTTTACATGTAAAATCAGTATGGTCTATTTTGTTACTTAAATTTAAAGGATTCTCAGCCTTATGTTTCTTTGATAAGTGACAGAAAAAAAAAAAATTATGTATTCTAAGATACACTAAATTGTAATTAATTATTCTTGTTTATCGTTATTATATTAAAGAGAGAGAGAGAGAGAGAGAGAGAGAGAGAGAGAGAGAGAGAGAGAGAGAGAGAGAGAGAGAGAGAGAGAGAGAGAGAGAGAGAGAGAGAGAGAGAGAACATAAGAACATAAGAAATAAGGGAAGCTGCAAGAAGCGACCAGGCTTACACGTGGCAGTCCCTGTATGAAACACACCTACCTATTTCCATCTGCTATCCCCATCCATAAACTTGTCTAATCTTCTCTTAAAGCTCTCTAGTGTCCTAGCACTAACTACATGATTACTGAGTCCGTTCCACTCGTCTACCACTCTATTTGAGAACCAATTTTTTCCTATCTCCTTCCTAAACCTAAATTTTTCAAGCTTGAACCCGTTATTTCTTGTTCTACCCTGGTTGCTGATCCTAAGAATTTTGCTTACATCTCCCTTGTTATAACTCTTATACCACTTAAAGACTTCTATCAGGTCCCCTCTTAACCTACGTCTCTCTAAAGAATGTAAATTCAACAGCTTCAACCTCGCCTCGTAAGGAATACTCCTCATCCCCTGTATCCTTTTAGTCATTTTCCTCTAGACTGATTCTAATAGACCTATATCTTTCCTGTAATGTGGGGACCAGAACTGCACCGCGTAGTCTAGATGAGGTCTGACCAGCGCCAAGTATAACTTTAATATTACTCCCGGCCTTTTACTTTTAACACTCCTAAAAATGAATCCTAGTACCCTATTTGCCTTGTTTCTGGCTTCTATGCATTGCTTCCCTAGACGGAGTTCAGAGCTAACTATAACTCCTAAATCTTTCTCGTACCCTGTACCTACCAGAGTTTGGTTGTCTAATGTGTACCTATTGTGTGGGTTTCCTCTACCTACGCTAAGCACTTTGCATTTATTGATATTAAATTGCATTTGCCATCTATCCGTCCATTCATTCATTCTATCTAAGTCTGCCTGCAAGGCGATGGCATCCGATTCTGATCTAATATTAATCTACCTATCTTTGTGTCATCCGCAAATTTACTAACATCACTACTAATTCCACTATCCAAGTCAATGATATACATTAGAAATAACAATGGCCCTAATACTGATCCCTGTGGCACCCCACTAATTACATGACCCCACTCGGATTTCGAGCCGTTTATTACCACTCTCTGTTGCCTGTCACTAAGCCATGACCCTATCCAGCCTAACACCTTCCCATCTATCCCGTGTGCCCTAACCTTTCTCAGGAGCCTTTGATGGGGTGAGAGAGAGAGAGAGAGAGAGAGAGAGAGAGAGAGAGAGAGAGAGAGAGAGAGAGAGAGAGCGAGAGAGAGAGAGAGAGAGAGAGAGAGAGAGAGAGAGAGAGAGAGAGAGAGAGAGAGAGAGAGAATTTTGAGGGGTAATGAAGCAGAGCAGGAGTTTGTATGTTTTCTATATGTGTGTGCCTTCATCATCATCATCATCTTTTCTTCTTCTTTTTCTTCTTCTTCTTCTTCTTCTTCTTCTTCTTCTTCTTCTTCTTTTTCTTCTTCTTCTTCTTCTTCTTCTCCTCCTCCTCCTCCTCCTCCATTCACTTCTGCTATCAGGTATGTCATTGTTCACTAGCCCTCCTCTTCCTCCTCCTCTGCTTTGTGACCTGTGCTCTCCGACTTCAGGATCCACTACTATAACCAGGAAAATATCACCATGCATTCTTGAACAGCCCATCAGCTATGTATTTTTATTTATTTATTTATTTATTTATTTTTTGTTATTAGATTCAATATTTTTTTTGTTTTGCGTCACTTTGCATAGTTACTCGGAACACAATTACATACATGTACACATCCACATTGATACACACCTTTATCACTAATATTTCTTCGTTGCCTGTAATTTACGTATTTGTTTTGTTCACTTATGTGAATTGTGTAGTGATTTATTTTTGTGTAGCTCAATATATTAAGTTATTCTCTTATACAGAAGGCACATACAACATACAGCTACATTCACCAGGGAAGTAAATTTTGACCACAGGTGACCCTTTTGACCTGATACCACTTCACCTCACCCGTTTATCGTTAAGTCGTTTTTTTTTTTTCTACTGAAAATCGTTAAGCCTGTAACTACTTCTTTGACCTCACGCGACGTCACCCGCGTGCCATTAAGGTCTTTTTTTTTTTTTATCAACTCAGGAACTCCTTAAGCCTGTAATTACTTCTACCTGCCTCACTCGTCACTGTGTCTGTACAAAGACACATTCAATCAGGAATGGAATTTAAATTCCATCAGGAATTTAAAATGCCATCTGCACTTAGAGCTTGTAATTCGTGTCTGGGAATATTCGTGAAACAGAATTACGACCTGTAGACTATGCGTAATGAAGGCACATATCAAGAAACTTGAAAACACTGTTCAGGCACTTCAGTCCTTTTATCTCATATAATACATGTCCAGACGTCCCTTCCTTTTCCGTCCACCCTTCTCACTCTACTTCCACTTCCCTCGCTTCCTCCTCCTGCTCCTATTCCCTTTTCATCCCCTCCTCCTCTATCTCATCTCCTTCCTTTTCGACTCCATCCTCCTCCTCCTCCTCCTCCTCCTCCTCTTCTTCCCCCCACCCTCCTCCTACTTCTCTTTCTCCTTCTCTTCTCTCTCCACTACCACTTCCTTTCCCTCCTCCTCCTCCTCCATCCTCCTCCTCTTCTTCCTTCTCTTACTCTTCCCCCTCCCTCCTCCTATTTTTTTTTCCTTCCCTTCTCTCTCCACTACCATTTCCTCTTCCTCCTCCTCTTCCTCCTCCTCCAATTCGTTTTCTCTAACTTTAGATCTTGTAATTCGTGTAATCTCCTCTCTTTCTTCCTCCTCTACTTCCTTCTCCTGCTCCTGCTTCTGCTCTCCTCCTCGTCCTCCTCTTTCTCCTCTTGCTTCTGCTCTCCTCCTCCTCCTCCTCACCCTCCTCTTCCTCCTCTTCCTCTCTGTCCACTATTTCCTTTATTCCTGTCGGAAAAGACGCTGCACCAGGAATAAAGCGTCAACTCCCTCGTGCGATGTATAACCGCTTCGATATCCTTTGCGAACTAAATGATGAAAATATGGGCACGAGGATTATCGGGGACTTGATTGTTCGGAAACCAATGACAGAATTTTGATCTCGTACCTCTGACCGTCGTAAAAGGCATTGTTTCCCCGAAGCGACCCAGGACGACATAACTATCGCAGTTGGTGACGTCACAAAAGACGCAAGCCAAAATACCCCGCCCCTCATCCACGCGGGGAACAAACGACTTGCAGAACACAACTTCGGAGGTTCTTCTCAGAAAGCACCAGAAATAAAAAAAAAATAATAATATATATATATATATATATATATATATATATATATATATATATATATATATATATATATATATATATATATATATATATATATATATATATATATATATATATATATATATATATATAATTTCTGGCATCCTTCCCAGAAGTGATACGGTTAAAACATTCTATGATAATAAATTCAGAACGAACTCGAGGTTCAACAGTCTATGCATAGAAGCTTATAAATCTCTAGAAAAAGTTCTATAACCAGATAACTCTTTTCAGAAATTGCGAATTACACTTGAATTCAGCAGGATCAGCGAAACTTAGACACCTCTTTCCCGATTCGGTAAATGACTACAAATAGAAAATTAAAAACGAGAGCCGAAAGGAACATTCAACAACAACGTAATAATTAATGATGAAAATGCTCCATCGGTCCGTGAGTCTCAAGTTTTATTATGTCAATGCACGTAGTTTGAGAAATAAGGATTAGGAAAAAATTAAGAAAATATCGTGTATATGGAGGATTACGATGTCATCGGAGTGATGGAATCTTTTTTTATTTATTTATTTATTTATTTATTTATTTATTTTATTTTATTTTATGTAGGAAAGACACCAGCCAAGGGCAACAACAATACAATAAGAAAAATAAAAATTGAGAAGCCGGTCCCCGAACAGGGCCCGAAGCCGTAGTCAAAAACCTCTCTCTTGAAAGAATTCAAGTCATAGGAAGGTGAAAATACAGATACAAACAGGGAGTTTCAGAGTTTACCAGAGAAAGGGATGAAAGACTGAGAATACTGGTTAACTCTTGCATTAGAGAGGTGGACAGAATAGGGTTGAGAGAAAGAAGAAAGTTTTTTACAGCGATGCCATGAGAGGAGGGGAGGCATGCAGTTAGCAAGATCAGAAGAGCAGTTAGCATGAAAATAGCGGTAGAAGATAGCTAGAGATGCAGCATTGCGGTGATAAGAAAGAGGCTGAAGACAGTCAGTTAGAGGAATCAGTTGATGAGACGAAAAGCTTTTGATTCCACCCTGTCTAAAAGATCGGTATAAGTGGAAACCCTCCAGACATGGGAAGAATACTCCATATATGGACGGATAAGGCCCTTCTACAGGGTTAGCAGCTGAAGGGGTGAGAAAAATGGCGGAGAGGTCTCAGAATACGTAACTTCATAGAAACTGTTTTAGCTAGAGATGAGAAGTGAAGTTTCTGGTTTAGATTATAAGAAAAGGACAAACAGAGGATGTTCAGTGTAGAAGAGGGAGACAGTTGAGTGTCACTGAAAAGAGAGGATAGTTGTCTGGAAGGTTATGTCGAGTTGATAGATGGAGGAATTGAGTATTTGAGGCATCGAATAATACCAAGTTTGTTCTCTCCCAATGAGAAATTTTAGAGAGTCAGGTGTTCTGTGTTTCCCTGCGTGAAATGCTTACTTCCTGAAGGGTTGGACGTCTATGAAAAGATCTGGAAAAGTACAGAGAGGTATCATCGGCGTAGGAGTGGATAAGAGAAGTTTGGCTTAGAAGCTCTTTAATAAATAATAGGAAGAGTGTGGGTTACAGGACAGAACCCTGAACCCTGCGTTGAATTTAGTCTCCACCTCCTCAACAAAATCACTGCATAAATAGGTAACATAAATGCCTCCTACATTAAAGTCAACTTTAAATCGGACAAATTTATAACTGGCGTTATTTACCGACAGCCAAGTCAGACTCAAACCATAGATAACCAACTATATGAACAAACAGAAATTTGTAACCAAAATATGTCAATTATGTGGGAGGACTTTAACTTACCATTTCACTTGTATAGTAACCTACAGGAAAGTACTCTACATCAATTTGTAACGCATCCAACAAGAGGTGAAAATATATTAGATCTTGTATTAGCAACAAATGGAAACATCCGTAAAAATATAGAAGTCGGACCAGCATTCGGCACCTGTGACCACCGGGTGATAAAATTCAGTATGGATATCAATAAATCTATAGTAAATGAAAGTAGAGAAAAGGTACCCGGCTATTCAAGGACAAATTTTAATAAATTAAGAAACATTCTGCCCATTTGTGATTTGCGATTGTTAAAAATTAAATTAAACAAAACACCAGGACCATAGAAAATTTTCCTGCAAATATTTAAGGAGGCTAAAAACGATCTTGCCAACCCTTTATTCATATTATTCAACAAGTCATTAAACACCCGACAAATTGAAATTTGAAAATTTGATTAATTTTAAAATTTGAATTAATTTGAAAATTTGTTAATATTACACCTACTTAAACAATAAAAATTGTGATAAATTTCAAGCTCATAATTACCATCCCATGAGTTTCACATCTGTAATGGGTAAGCTTATGGAAATCAATGATACGGGATGAAACAGTAGAATTCCTGGAAATTAACGATATTTTAAAGAACACTAAATATGTATTTAAAAAATAAAGGTTCATATTTAACGAGTTTGCTGGACTTTCTTTTTCACGTGTATGATATGTATGATAACACCAGGGCAGTAGATATAGTGTATTTTGATTTCCAAAAAGCACTTGATTCGCCTGCTACATAAAAATGAAACCTTACAGCATATCAGGGGACCTCGATGCGTGAATAGAGGATTAGCAGTAAGCAAACAGTGAGTAGTAATTAACAGTAATCCTTCAAACTGGATCAATATTATTAGTGACGTTGCTCAAGAATCAGTCTTGGGGCCAATCCCCTTCATGATATATATATATATATATATATATATATATATATATATATATATATATATATATATATATATATATATATATATATATATATATATATATATATATATATATATATATATATATATATATATATATATATATATATATATATATATATATATATATATATATATATATATATATGACATAGCCGGAGGGATCATAAGTAAATTTACAGATGACACTCAGGTTGCTAACAGGGCTGATTCACCAAACGAACATCAAATTTTACAAAAAGACATAGATATTCTCATTAAATGGTCTGAAAAGTGACTTATAAACTTTAGTTTTGATAATTGCTACGTATTACATATTGGAAATAGTAATCTGCAGTATAATCATAAAATGGGTAACACCCTAATCAAAAGTGTGGATGCCGAAAAGACATAGGAGTCTTAGTTTCAACAGATCTTAAACAAAACAAACATTGCACAGAAGTCATAAAAAAAATGCCAATAAACTAATAGGCTTCATAGGAAGATCTCTCACAGTGAATAATTTTAATTTTGGCCTTGTGCAACTCACTCGTACGTCCTCATCTTGAATACGACGTACACTTTTGGTCACCCTACTACCAAAAGGATATCGAGAAATCAGAAAAAAAAAAATACAACGTAGAATAACAAAAATTACCTTTAGGCTTCGCAGAAAACCCTACGAGGAACGCCTTAAAGAACTAAATCTATACTCCCTATCCAAACGCAGACTAGGAGGGGATCTGATATTGCTTTACAAAATTTTGAAGGACTTCACACATATAAGACCTGAACTCTTCCTAACACTCAACCAGTCTAATGTTACAAGAAAGAATAGCTTTTAAAATAGTAGGTAAGCGATTTTCAACAAATGAAGCCAAACATTTTTCTTCGATCGTGGCATAAATAATTGTAATTGTCTTCCATCAAGTGCCGTTAACTCAGATATTGTTGATTACAATCCCCGGTTGTTTTTGTCCATTTCTAAATAATGAGCAGCTTCACTCCTTACTATCTGTCATCTGATAGGTGTATATTTCACAAAGAAAGGGAAACTTTTGTTACGTAACAAATATTAAAGATTAAAATGAACTTGGTGGTGGCTTGTTCCTCTGCGACTTACTGCTGACCCCGTCATAGTAATGGTAAAAGGATTCAAGTCTTTGCAAAGTAACACTCCCATCAGTATTTGTTTTTTTTTTATGTAGGAAGGACACTGGCCAAAGGCAACAAACATCCATTAACAAAAATGCCCACTGAAATGCCAGTCCCATAAAAGGGTCAAAGCAGTAGTCAAAAATTGATGAATAAGTGTCTTGAAACCTCCCTCTTGAAGGAATTCAAGTCATAGGAAGGTGGAAATACAGAAGCAGGCAGGGAGTTCCAGAGTTTACCAGAGAAAGGGATGAATGATGGAGAATACTGGTTAACTCTTGCGTTAGAGAGGTGGACAGAATAGGGGTGAGAGAAAGAAGAAAGTCTTGTGCAGCGAGGCCGCGGGAGGAAGAGAGGCATGCAGTTAGCAAGATCAAAAGAGCAGTTAGCATGAAAATAGCGGTAGAAGACAGCTAGAGTTGATGAGACTTTATCCTTATCTGGAAGAGCAGTATGAGTGGGACCTCCCCAGACATGTGAAGCATACTCCATACATGGACGGATAAGGCCCTTGTACAGAGTCAGCAGCTGAGGGGGTGAGAAAAACTGGCGGAGACGTCTTAGAACGTCTAATTTAATAGAAGCTGTTTTAGCTAGAGATGAGATATGAAGTTTCTAGTTCAGATTATAAGTAAAGGACAGACCGAGGATGTTCAATGTAGAAGAGAGGGACAGTTGAGTGTCACTGAAGAAGAAGTGATAGTTGTCTGGAAGATTGTGTCGAGTTGATAGATGGAGGAATTGAGTTTTTGAGGCATTGAACAATACCAAGTTTGCTCTGCCCCAATCAGAAATTTTAGAAAGATCAAAAGTCAAGCGTTCTGTGGCTTCCCTGCGTGAAATGTTTACCTCCTGAAGGGTTGGACGTCTATGAAAAGACGTGGAAAAGTGCAGATGGTATCATCAGCGTAGGATTGGATAGGACAAGAAGTCTGGTTTAGAAGAACATTAATAAATGATAAGATGAGAGTGGGTAAAAGGACAGAACCCTGAGGAACGTCACTGTTAATAGATTTAGGAGAAGAACAGTGACCGTCTACCACAGCAGCAATAGAACGGTCAGAAAGGAAACGAGATGAAGTTACAGAAAGAAGGATAGAAGCCTTGGGAGAGTAGTTTGGAAATCAAAGCTTTGTGCCAGACTCTATCAAAAGCTTTTGATATGTCCAAGACAACAGCAAAAGTTTCACCAAAATCTCTAGAAGAGGATTACCAAGACTCGGTAAGGAAAGCTAGATCACCAGTCGAACGGCCTTTACGGAACCCATACTGGCGATCAGATAGAAGGTTGTGAAGTGATAGATGTTTAAGAATCTTCCTGTTGAGGATAGATTCAAAAACTTTAGATATGCAGGAAATTAAAGCAATAGGACGGTAGTTTAAAGAATTAGAACGGTCACCCTTTTTAGGAACAGGTTGAATGTAGGCAAACTTCCAGCAAGAAGGAAAGGTAGATGTTGACAGACAGAGCTGAAAGAGTTTGGCTAGTCAAAGTGCAAGCACGGAGGCACAGTTTCGGAGAACAATAGGAGGGACCCCATCAGGTCCATAAGCCTTCCGAGGGTTCAGGCCTGAAAGGGCATGGAAAACATCATTGCGAAAAATTTAATAGGTGGGATGAAGTAGTTGGAGGGTGGAGAGAGAGGAATAAGCCCAGAATCGTCTAAGGTAGAGATTTTAGCAAAGGTTTGAGCAAAGAGTTCAGCTTTAGAAATAGATGTGATAGCAGTAGTGCCATCTGGTTGTAAATAAAGGAGGGAAAGAAGAAGAAGCAAAGTTATTGGAGATATTTTTGGCTAGATGCCAGAAGTCACGAGGGGAGTTAGATCTTGAAAGATTTTTGACCCTTTCTGTTAATGAAGGAGTTTTTGGCTAGTTGGAGAACAGAGTTGGCATGGTTCCGGGCAGAAATATAAAGTGCATGAGATTCTGGTGATGGAAGGCTTAAGTACCTTTTGTGGGCCACTTCTCTATCATGTATAGCACGAGAACAAGCTGTGTTAAACCAAGGTTTAGACTGTTTAGGACGAGAAAGAGAGTGAGGAATGTACGCCTCCATGCCAGACACTATCACCTCTGTTATGCGCATAGCACACAAAGACGGGTCTCTGACACGGAAGCAGTTATCATTCCAAGAAAAATCAGCATAATATCTCCTCAGGTCCCCCCAACTAGCAGAGGCAAAACGTCAGAGGCACCTTCGCTTGGGGGGATCCTGAGGAGAGATTGGAGCGATAGGACAAGATACAGATATGAGATTGTGATCGGAGGAGTCCAACGGAGAAGAAAGGGTGACAGCATAAGCAGAAGGATTAGAGGTCAGGAAAAGATCAACAATGTTGGGTGTATCTCCAAGATGGTCAGGAATACGAGTAGGATGTTGTACCAATTGCCGGAGATGGAATCGTGGAGGATAGCAAAGTTGAAGGCTAGTTTACCAGGATGGTCAGTGAAGGGAGAGGAAAGCCGAAGCTGATGGTGAACATTGAAGTCTCCAAGAATGGAGATCTCTGCAAAAGGGAAGAGGGTCAGAAAGTGCTCCACTTTGGAAGTTAAGTAGTCAAAGAATTTCTTATAGTCAGAGGAGTTAGGTGAAAGGTATACAGCACAGATAAATTTAGTTTGAGAGTAATTCTGTAGTCGTAGCCAGATGGTGGAAAACTCGGAAGATTCAAGAGCATGGGCACGAGAACAGGTTAAGTCATTGCGAACATAAACGCAGCATCCAGCTTTGGATCGAAAATGAGGATAGAGAAAGTAAGAGGGAGCAGAAAAAGGGGCTACTGTCAGTTGCCTCAGACACCTGAGTTTCAGTGAGGAAAAGATGAGGCTTAAAAGAGGAGAGGTGGTCTTCTACAGATTGAAAATTAGATCTTAGATCGCGAATGTTGCAAAAGTTAATGAAGAAAAAGTTGAAGGGGGGTGTCATCTAGTTAAAAATACCTCAGTGAATAAAGAATTTAAAGAAGAGGGAATGCCTCATCAGATGACACAACTATCATGATAACATGTAGATAGCATGTAGTAGAAGTAGACTTCATCTGTCTACTTTCTTTTCAAAATTGCATGCTGTTTTTCTATACAACATGGTATCGTTTGTTTTTTCCTGCCAGCTTCGGATATAAGAATGGGGGGATGGGGAGGAGCCTTCTCCTGTGTCTTCTCCATCCTGTCTCTCTCACTAGTAGAGTAGAATAGTTATCCAAAAAGCCTTGTAAGGACCTCGGGGTCTGTTGTTGATTTTTTTTTCTTTGTATACCTCCTCCTTTGAAATAACTTATCCTTCATCCTTGAAAATCCATGCTCTCTCTCTCTCTCTCTCTCTCTCTCTCTCTCTCTCTCTCTCTCTCTCTCTCTCTCTCTCTCTCTCTCTCTCTCTCTCTCTCTGTCTCTTTCTCCAGTTATATAAGACAATCATAAGATATAAGGAAAATATCTTAAGAAAAAAAAAAAAAATATATATATATATATATATATATATATATATATATATATATATATATATATATATATATATATATATATATATATATATATATATATATATATATATATATATATATATATATATATTTTTTTTTCTTAAGATATTTTCCTTATATCTTATGATTGTCTTATATTCTTTTTTAATTGGCTGTATGACTTCGCCGAAGCTAGTCATTTTCGCTAGATCGCGATTTCGGGTCCTTGACCCTTCTTCAGTAGCGAAGATCTATCCTTGTTGAGGGTGTCGGAGAGAATGGCTCAAGCTGATTGCGGGGGTGTATTTATACCGGTAGGCTTGTCACCCCGCTGCGCGTCCTGGTCTCTGATTGGCTGACGGCTGTCGCGGGCTGTGCTGGGCTGCTATCCAAGCTGGGTCTTCGCGCGCTTGGTAATGCTTGTAGGTCTTCGGATTGTTGATTTAATGTAGTGTTTGTCTCTTTTATATATAGTGCTTCTAAGATGGGGTTACTGGCATAACAAGAAGCAACAAGAGGATAAGAAAGGGAATATCAACATCTTCTATAAAGCAACTTTCTCTACCGCCTACGAAGAAGATGAGAGGGCCATCACGCAGATTGTGAAGAGGAACATCAAGCCTTCCGACCCTGACAGACAAGTTAAACTGATCATTTATTACAACACCAAGAAAACCAACCATCTTCTTCTAAAAAATAACCCCTCAAAAGAGAAAGAGAGCCTTCAGAAGTCACATGTCATATATAGGTTTACGTGTAACCAAGGAAACTGTGAAGTCCTTCCCTCCACCTATGTTGGCATGACGACAACAAGACTCTCCCAACGACTAAATTTCCACCTTGCAACAGGAGCACCCAAGAAACATCTGAAGGAGAAGCATAACATAAACATCACAAGAGGAATGCTAGTAGATAAAACGGAGATCCTAACTACATGCCCAGACACCAGGCGTCTCCCCATCTTAGAAGCACTGTATATAAAAGAGACAAACCCTACATTAAATCAACAATCCGAAGACCTACAAGCATTACCAAGCGCGCGAAGACCCAGCTTGGATAGCAGCCCATCACAGCCCACGACAACCGTCAGCCAATCAGAGACCAGGACGCGCAGCGGGGTGACAAGACTACCGGTATAAATACACCCCCGCAATCAGCTTGAGCCATTCTGCACTGCACAATCAGTCACCAACACAAACCCCTCACCCATCAATCCGGAAACAGCAACAAAAATAATGTCATGCATGCTTCATGCACATCTGATCAATACAGCTAACCCAGGCTCTTATAATGATGAGTTCAACAGAGCCCTAGAACTCAACAAACTCCCAAAAATCGACCTCCCGAATAATCCACCTTCCAGCCTTATCCTCAGTTTTCAAAACCAACAGCAACAGCAGCAGCAGCAACAGCAACAACAGCAGCAACAGCAACAGCAACAACAACAGCAACAGCAACAAGAACAACAACACCAACAATATCAACAAGACACACAACACACAGTCATGGCTAACACACAACAAACACCACACTCACTTAACTCCTGCAAAACAGACAGGCACGAAACAATGCATACACAAGAAAACAACACTTCACATGACCCAAGCATGCTCCCACTGGAAAAAATCTCTGGTCAAGCCATAGGACTTCAGATCATCACCAAGAAAAGCAAAGGCTGGCCCAAATAAAAAACCTTTAATCTAGTTGACTTAAAACGGGGAATTGATTCTGGATTATATAAATACAGGTACACGAACCCGACATATACTGACCAAGAAATACTACTGTATATGATAAATAACGATATGGAGCTAACAAACTGCTGGTGTACTACTGACGACTCGCAGTTCGGTAAAATCCGTAACGGCTTACACCAAGAACTCACCCCGCCACCCACCAAAGCCCCCAAACACAAACACAGCAGACACAGACACTCCTCTAATTAAAGCAAGTACCCAGAATCAAACACCGTTACACACAAATCACTGGAACAAACACAAACTTCTCACATACAGACACATACACAAACATGGACACGATCACCATAATACAACATAACGTACATACATGGAAAACAAACAAATTCTTGTTAACTAACACATATTTACAGAACAACCCTGACATAATACTTCTGAATAGCACCGGGGTCAAGGACACAGAAACCGTAAAAATATACGGATATAATACTTACAAAATCAACAGTGACAGCACCCTTCATGATGGATCTGCAATACTAGTTAAAAACAGTATTGAATATAAAATCACAGATGACTTTGACACAGATATTTTACAAGTTACCATATGCACTACCACTGGACCAATAAATATTGCAACAACTTACTTACCACCACGAGGACCTTATCTCCCTATCACAGACTTTCACAGATTAATAACACAAAACACACCAACTTACATCATCGGAGATCTAAACGCCAGACATACGATTCTAAACAACAATGACAGCAACAATGTTGGGAAAGCAATAAAAAAACTTATTGACGAAGGGAATCTCTGTTACAAAGGCCCTAACTTCCATACATTTTTCGGCAGCAGTCATACATCTACACCCGACATCATACTTACAAATCATAAAACATACCATAACATGGATATAAAACCCGGTCCCACCACATCTTCTGACCACATTCCAGTAATAATCAAAATAACTACAAAAGCAATAACAACATCCATTGACCCAATACCAAACTACAACCTAGCAAACTGGGAAACATTCACCCAAGACATTAAAGAAACACATAAAAACATAAACACAAACGCTTATATGACCACACAACAGCTAAATATATCTTTACAACAATGGACAAGTGCTGTAACAAACTCAATGAAGAACAACATCCCCTTAAAAAGAACAAGAACACAACAAAAGCCACTAACAAATTAATAACACCATAAAATATCTTAAAATCTACGCAAAAAAACATCACAGACGAAAGTAATTATACAGGTTGGACTCCTTTAAAATACGCAACCTTAAAAAGAATAGGACATGCAATAATAAAATAGTGCAATAACATACAAAATAAACAGTGGGGAAGTAAAATAACTAAGCTTATTAATGCACATAAAGACTCTAAGAAATTCTGTTCACAGATAAAAAAATTACAAGGCAACAGTAAGACCTCGGAAAATTACATAATACACAACAACGAAAAAAACCATGACGTAAGAAAACAAGAAGAAATTTTTAGAGAGATATGGAGCAATAACTTTCAAATATCACAACAGGAAAACGCAGAGTTCGATCAACACACAGACAACATGGTCACCCAATACATGATTAATAATGAAGATAAATTTACGCTATACCCAAATGGAGACCCAAACAGACTTGATGACAACCACCCACTGTTACATAAAATAACCCCAGACACAATACAACGTATAATTAAAAGCCTTGAGAATAACACCCCAGGGGTGTCGAAGATCAATAAAATAATTCTACAACACCTATCACCAGACTCTATATTAATTCTTACAAAACTACTCAACATATCAATTTCCATGGGCTACTTCCCAGACGAATACAAACATGCTAAACTCAAACTAATCCCAAAGGCCAACAAACAGACAACAAACCCACATAACCACAGACCTATCTCTCTACTTGAAGTGTCAGGAAAAATGTTCGAAAAAATAATCAACCACAGACTAAGAAATTACCTAGAAACGAACAGCCTCTTTCCAACATCTCAACACGGTTTTAGACAACACCGATCAACACATACTGCCATAGCAATCCTCACAGAAAAAGTAAGTCATACACTAAAAACAAACAAAATAGCCACAATTGTCACCCGGGATATATCAAAAGCATTTGACAAGGTCTGGCACCAAGGCTTAAAATATAAACTATCCTTATTAAATTTACCAGACACTTATGTAAAGCTCTTGAGTAGCTTTTTGAATAACATAACAGCAAGTATAGCAATAAAAACACACACGGGTCCACCCATACCACTGCTAAGCGGAGTACCTCAAGGCAGCAACATTTCACCAACCTTATTCACTATATACACCTCAGATATTCCACCACCAAGCCCACATTGCACATACGTAACTTACGCTGATGACATCACCCAAATAATAACACAACAAGGGAATAGTAGAAATTTCTTAGCACGAAAAGTGGAGAGAGAAATCACAAAAATAAACCAATACGAACATCAGTGGAAAATAAAAACAAATATGAATAAATTCGCAATACTTCCAGTCTCAATAACGAAAACGAAACCAATAACTATCAACCATCAAAGAATACCATACACAAGAAAGGCAAACATTCTTGGCCTGTCAATCAACAGCAAAGGGTACAACAACCAAATCACAAATAACGTAGTAAAAGCAAAGCACGCTCTATATACTAAAAAGAGATTCAGCCAACTCACCACGAACATCAAGTTACACCTCATAAAATCTTGCGTAATTCCACTACTTCTCTACCCAGAATATCCACTAGCAACATTATCTAAACATGCTACAAGAAAACTTCAAAGAGTACAGAACCATGCCTTAAGGTTTGTTTACAATGAACAGTATCCATACACAAAAACCACATCAGAGTTACACCAACTAAGCAACATGAAACCAATAAACATTATATTACACGAAAGAGCTCAAAAAACAAAATTCAAACTACAAAACATTTTACACGACACTGAATACATACATATAATAACAGAAAACCAAAACAACATTTTGGAGCACACACGGTTCAGGAAAACAGGAAAAACATTAGAGCAAGATGTACCAACTCCACTTTACACTTAAACTTCTCAGTCGTAAGGTAAAGCATAAAATCTAGATGACAACAATAACATGTTATAACACACACACACATATATACACTGCCCATTGCCAAAACAAAATTTAGGTCAACTCAACGGTAAAAGGTAAATAAACAACAGGAAAAACAAGGCATACAGCCCGCCACCTATTACTCTCTAACTATATTTCACTTTCACCAAAACTGTTCCCTCCAACTCTCAACCCTACTTCCCCTCTAATTTCACCCCCACTGTCTGTCCCCCTCTTGTAATTGTAATAATTGAGCCATTCTCTCCGACGCCCTCAACACGGATAGACCTTCGCTACTGAAGAAGGGTCAAGGACCCGAAATCGCGATCTAGCGAAAATGACTAGCTTCGGCGAAGTCATACAGCCAATTAAAAAGAATATAAGACAATCATAAGATATAAGGAAAATATCTTAAGAAAAATAATAAATGCTCAACTAGCTATCACATTCAATGATATATATATATATATATATATATATATATATATATATATATATATATATATATATATATATATATATATATATATATATATATATATATAGCGAATGAAGTCCTAATAGACCATCGCTGTTGAGAACAAAATCAGAAATTACAAAGAATTTCGCTTCAAACGGTGGTGAATTTTTGGCAAGAGACAATGGGAGAATAAGTGTACCAAGTACATGTAAGGAAGAACCCTGAACACTGAAAATATTATTGTCATCCGGCTGTAAGGAAAGGTTAAATAAGTCTTTAAGTTTGGACACTCAAGAGATTACAAAAAGCACCAGTGTCAACTCCCAAGTAAAGAGGAGTGTCATAAGAAAAGCACTGGTAAACTTGCATACTTTGAAAGGCAGCAATGATATTGTGAAGAGTGAGAGAGTGCTCCGGACAAGACGGCACTAATCTTTCTGCGTTGTGTTTGACGGCTCTGAAAATTTGATGAAGAGGCTGTTACAACTTGCTCTTGCTGCCATTCTAAAATTTTTAAACATTCCTCTGTTATGTGGTTACTTGGACCATGAACAAGATAGACACTCAGGAGACATCCGAATTCTCGATGCCGGAGATGGTGAGTGAGTGTACTGTGTCTTAGCAGAGGAAAGAAAGCGGACAGAACGCTCAAGAGGTCTCTTAGCCGGAGATGGAATGCGGGCGGCGGGCGAAGCCTCCACCACAACCGTTTATTCTAACCTCTAATACTTCTGCTTATACTATTACCCTATCTTCTCTGTTGGCCTCCTCCGATCACAATTTCACATCTGTATCTTCTCCTATCACTCCAATCTCTCCTCAGGATCCCCCTAAGCGGAGGTGCTTCTTGCATTTTGCCTCTGCTAGTTGGGACCTTCGAAGGTATTTTTGTTGATTTTCCTTGGAATGACTACTGCTTCTGTGTCAGAGACGCGTCTCTGTGTGCCGAGCGTATAACAGGTGATAGGGATTGGCGTGGAGGCATACATTCATCACTCTTTTACTCGGCCTAAATCTTCCAAACCTTGATTTAACATTGTCTGTTTTCGTAACATATATGATAGAGAGGTGGCCCACAAAAGGTACTTGAGCCTTCCTTCAGCAGAATCTCATGCATCTTATATTCCTGCCCAGAACCAAGTTAAGTCTATTCTCCAACTAGCCCAAATCACCTTCATTGAGAGAGAGTGTCAAAAACTTTCAACGTCTAGCTCCTCTTGTGAATTCTGGCACTTAGCCAAAAATATCTCAAATAACTTTGCTTCTTCTTTCCCTCCTTTATTTCAACCAGATGGGACCACTGCTATCAAAACAATTTCTAAAGTTGAACTCTTTGCTTAGACCTTTGCTAAAAATCTCTACCTTAGATGATCCAAGGCTTGTTCCTCCCTCTCCTCCGCCCTCTAACTACTTCATGCTATCTATTAAAATTCTTCGCAGTGATATTTTTCATGCCCTCGCAGGCCTCAACCGTCGGAAGGCTTATGGACCTGATGGTGCCCCTCCTATTGTTCTCCGAAACTGCACCTCCGTTGTTTCAACTTTGCCTTTTAACATCTACGTTTCATTCTTGATGGAGGTTTACCTACATTCACCCTGTTCTTAAAAATGGTGAAAAATTATGAAAAGGAAGATTCTTAAACATCTTTCACTTCATAACCTTCTATCTCATCGCCAATAGGGGGAACAGTCAAGGCCGCTCTGCTGGCTTTCCATACTGAGCCTTGGTCATCCTATTTTATAGATTTTGGTGAAACTTTTGTGGTTGTCTTAGATATATCAAAATTTTTTTTGATAAAGTTTGGCACAAAGCTTTGATTTCCAAATTACCTTATTATTGCTTCTATCCTTTTCTCTGTAACTTCATCTCATGTTTCCTTTCTGACCCTTCTATTGCTGCTGTAGTAGACGGTCAATGTTCTCCTAAATCTATTAACAGTAGTGTTTCTCAGGGTACTGTCCTGTCACCTACTCTTGCTATTATTCATCAATGATCTTCTAAACCAAACTTCTTGTCCTACCCACTCCTACACTGACGATACCACCCTACATTTTTTCCGCGTCTTTTCATAGACGTCCAACCTTTCAGGAAGTAAACAGTTCATGCAGGGAAACCACAGAACACCTGACTTCTGATCTTTCTAAAATTTCTGACTCGGGCAAAGCAAACTCAATTCCTTCATCTATCAACTCGACACAGCTTTCCAGACAACTATCCCCTCTTCTTCATTGACACTCAACTGTCCTCCTTAACACTGAACATCTTTGGTCTGCCCTTTTCTTATAATCTAAACTGGAAACTTCACATTTCATCTCTAGCTAAAACAGCTTCTATAAAGTTAGGTGTTCTGATACATCTCCGCCAGTTCTTCCCCCTAAATCTATTAACAGTAGTGTTTCTCAGGGTACTGTCCTCTTGGATCGGTTCTTGGATCGGCGATGTGTACAAGTGGCTTTGCCTTGCTCTCTGAGTTTTCTCTGAGTTTTGTGGTTTATTTTTTCTTCCCTGTGTGCTGAAATACCTTGAAAATGGTGATGAGAGAGGGTGGTTCATGCGAGGAGAGTGTGGCGAACAGGCAAAGGGCTGTGGCATGCGAGAGATGCATGGCCTGGTTCCATGTAGCCTGTGTGGGCATGAAGGAGGCCAACATGAAGGCGCTGGGGTTCGAGCTTCTGGTTTTCCTCTGCAGGGAATGCCTGAGCAAGAGCCTCAATGAGTGGAGGAACCTGGATGAGGAAAAGAAGAGAGAGTGGAACAGAGTACCCAGACAGAGAACCTGATGAAAGAGGCAGAAGCACAGATGACGAAGACTGAAGAGAGAAAAGACCACCAAGAAGTGGTGGAAATGGCTAGAACAGACACCCAAGGAAGAAGAGAATGGTAATCAAGAAAGCCCTGTACGTGTCATTGGAGACAGCATGGTAAGGAAGACTCCCGACTTTGTGAGAAGGGAAATTGAGTGCACCAGCATGGGAGGTGCTAAGATCCAAGACGTCAAGAGGAAAGTCATGGAAGAAGTGCAAGAAATGGAAGAGAGAAGCCTGCTAGTGATTCAAGAAGCAGACAACAACTTAGTAGAGGCAGGTGCTGAAGAAACAGTAAAGGAAGTGATAGAAGCAGTGAGGGTAGCAGAAGAAAAGAAAACGTGTGTGACCGTGGTGGGGGTCCTGCAGCGCCCACGGGAAGGAGTGCAGTACAAGAAAGTCAGTAGAGAAACGAACAGCAAGATATGCATGGAATTCATGAAGGCCAAGATGGAATGGATGGCAGAGAAGGGCAATGTGAGCTTCCTAGAAATGGATGGGATCCTTGACCAGGACAAATTCTATGGGAGAGACGGGGTCCACCTCAACCACAACAGGAATGAGAGGCTAGGACGTCGACTAGCCGAGTAGATGAGGGCGAGGTAGGTGTGTTGTGTGGACGAGGCATGACGAGGAGGACCCACTGATGTCAGCGAACATGGAAGAGAAGAGACTAACCAGGCAAGTAAATGTGTGAAGATTGGCTGTAGGAATGTGAGAGGATGGGGTGTGGGCAAGTTTGAGGATGTATGCAAGGAGCTCAGGGAGTGGAGGTTCGACTTAGTTAGGCTCACTGAAATTCACCTGGGAGATGATGTACAAATGGAGGGATGCGAGTATGTTATGATTGGAAAGGGGCGTAAGACACAGGAAACACTAGGAGGAGGTGTAGTCTTACTCTACAAGAAAGAAAGAGGACTGAAAGTAGAGGAGATTGATGTGGGGAGTGTACAAGTAGTGAGGATGTGCTTGCAGTCAGAGTGGAATGAATGGATGGTCGTGGCAGACCAGAGAAGGTGGTACTGGTGGTAGGGTACATGACTGTCATGGGTGAAAGAGCAGAGAGGGAAAATAGGAGGAAGTATGACATACTTTAGAAAGTTGTGAGAGAGCATGGAGAGGAGAGAGTGCTAGTTATGGGTGACATGAATGTATATGTGGGAATACTGGGGGAGCAGGTAAACAAGAATGGTGAAATGCTTGAGGAGTTTGTTGATGAACTGGAGCTGGAAAATCTGATTGTTACTTTGGCTGAGGGGCGTGTGACTTGGAGTGCAACAGAGCAGGAATCCGCAATTGACTTCGTGTTGCTGAATGGAAGAATGCGTGAAATTGTGTCACACGTGTGGATAGACGAGGATGGATTGGTTGATATTGTGTCTGATCACAACATGCTGGTTGTGGAGTGCTTGATGCAAAGTGGGAATGAAGGGAAAGTGGCAAGTAAGAAAAAGAAGTGGAGACTGAGAGATGTAGGGTGGGAGAACTTTCAGGTTGATCTGAGTGAGAAAAGCTGGGACGATGTAAGTCTGCATGACGTGGAGCATCTGAATGAGAAACTGGTTGAGGACATGAGGGGTGCTGCTGAGTACCAGATAGGGTTTGTGAGAGTAGGTAAAAGAAAGAATGTACAGTAAAATCCCTCTCATCCGACATTCGAGTATCCAGCAGCTTCAAGTATCTGGCACATTTTTCCCCGAGCCTTAAAATCAATAAAAACCAATGTGTACTCATAAAATCGATTAGAATTCCCGCGCGAAGCATACTTTGTCTCCCCGCCACCAGAGTGCACTGCTTTGCGCCACCCGCGGCCCACTGCACTGTGTTTACTCAGTGACTCAGTCCCGCGTGTGCACTGTTTATCGCCTGACGCCTTCATCATGCCTAAAGTTGTAGAAAAGAGGAAGCGTGTTGTGCTTACACTGATCTGATGAGCAACTGATCAGATCAGCTGCTGATTAAGATCAGCTGATCATTGTTATGGTAAGATGCGTGAGTGTAGGGTGGTGATTGTGGATATAATTTCACTTCTATTCAAGTATCCGGCAATATTCAAGTATCAGGCGTGTCGGCGGTCCCGTTGATGCCGGATAAGAGGGATTATACTGTATGTAAACCATGGTGGAATGATGAAATCATAGCGGCTAGAAAGGAGCGAAAGAGAATGAGGAGACAGTGTAGTGTGGTACAAGTTTATGAGAGGTGAAAATATGTCAGGCAGTGTTTGTGTGGAGAGTCTAAAAGTGGATGGTGTAGTTATAACAGAGAAGAAGGGAATCAGGGAGGCAATCAATGGGTTCTGAGAAGAAGTAGATGGGGTAGGTGAGATGTTTAGTGTGAGAGAAGGATGTGTAACACTGGAAAGGAAGAATGCAGATGAACTGGATGAAATAATCAGTAGGGAGGAAGTGGAGAGGTGTGTGAAAAGGCAGAATAATGGCAAGGCAGCAGGTCCAGATGATATACCGTATAAGTTCTACAAGAATGGTGGGGAGGTAGTGATAGATAGAAGGACTCAATTATTCAACCGAGTGTGGGATGAAGAGAGAGTGCCAAGAAAGTGGAATCAGAGCAGAGTGTGTCTATTGCATATGGGAGGATTTAAGAGTAAAAACGAGCTGAAGAACTACAGGCCAATTGCATTAGTGAATACAATAGGTAAAGTTTTCAGTGCAGTGTTGCATGAGAGACTGTAGATGGATTGAGAGAACTGGAGTACTGGGTGAAGAACAGAATGGTTTTCGTGTGGATAGGAGAGCTGAGGACAATATGTTTGGGGTGAATGAAATGATTCAGAAGAAAAAGAAGGATGGGGGTAAATTGTACCTAGGTACAATAGGTCAAGTTTTCAGTGCAGTGTTGCATGAGAAACTGTAAATGGACTGAGAGAATTGGAGTGCTGGGTGAAGAAAAAAATGGTTTTCGTGTGGATAGAAGAGCTGAGAACAATGTGTTTGGGGTAAATGAAATGATTCAGAAGAAAAGAACGATGGGGTAAATTGTACCTAGGTTTTCTGGATATAGAGAAAGCTTATGATAGAGTGAACAGAAAAATGCTAGATAGAGTCTTAGAAAAAATTGCATTAAGTGCAAAGATAGTTAACATAGTGCAAAGTATGTACGTGGACACAAGAGCTAGATACAGAGTAGGAGACATAGAAACAGACTGGGTGAAGAGTGAGAGAGGAGTTAGGCAGGGCTGTATATTGTCAGCAACCCTTTTTAGCCTGTATACAGAGGAGCTAGCAGCCAGGATGAGAAGAATGAATGTAGGGGTAAGTGTGGGGAGCGATAAAGTATGTGTGCTTCTTTATGCAGATGACGTAGTTGTTATGAGTGAATCAGCAGATGAGCTTCAAAGTTTGTTGGATATCGTGGATGGCTATAGAAAAGACTTTGGAGTAGGGTTTAGCAGTGAGAAACGAAAGGTAATGATTGTGAATAGGTCAGAGGATGAAAGTAATGTGGTATGGAGACTTGGAGAGAATGAGTTGAAACAGGTGCAAGATTACAAGTATTTAGGAATGTGGATGAGTCCTAATGGAAGTGGAAAGGCAAAGAATGAAAAGATAAGTACGGTAAACCAGTGGGTAGGTCGATTTGGAAGTGCGGCAAGGATGAGAGCAAGTAAGTATGATGTGTTGAGAGAAGTGTGGAAGAGTGTGGCTGTGCCAAGTATAATATATGATATAGATGTGATTGCATGGAATGAAAGTGAAATTGATAAGTTAGAAGTGAAGCAGAATAGAGAAGCAAGGATGGCACTGAGTGCACCGAGGTGCACAGCAGTTGAAGCCTTGAGAGGTGACATGGGATGGAGCCCATTTAGGGAAAGACTCACAAAAGCCACACTTAGGTACAAGATTAGGCTTGAGAGAATGGATGATGCAAGAATAGCAAGGAAGGTGTATCTGTGGAATGAAAGTGGAAGTGAATTGAGGAAGAGGTGCATGAGAATGAGAAACAGGAATGGATTGCAAGTTGTGTGGGCGATAAGAATGGTTGGGAGGAATCAAAATGAGCGTGAATGGGTAGTAACAAGAGGAGGCAGAGTGGGAACCGAATGGGATGTGAGAAAATGGAAGAATGAGATAGACAAAGAAGTGAAATGTGTGGGACTGAATGAATGGAAGAATGAAATGGAAAGAAAGAGGACCCTGAAATGGTACAAGGAGAAAGGGGCCCCGAGGTATGAAAGATGGTATGATGGAAGCCTGAGCGGTGATTTTCTTTACCGAGCGAGGGCACAGTGTATGGATGTGAATATATGGAGTTACAGGTGGTCTGAGTCCCGCAGCAAAGTGTGCTAGATGTGTGACACGGGAGAGGATGAGATGGTGGAACATGTGGTGCTGGAGTGTGTGAAGTATGTCAGAGACAGGAATGAGATCATGCAAGTAATACTGACTGAGTTAGGGCATGATAGGAATGAAAGAGTGGAGAAAACAGGAAAGGAATGGATGGTGTTGTTGCTGGGGCTGTGTAGAGAGGCGAATGAAAGGATGATTGAGGCGGTGAAAGAGTATCTAGAGAGAATGTGGCGTGCCAGATGTAGGAAAAATTAGGATAGAGGATGCTGTTCATTTCTCTCTTTTTTTTTTTTTTCCCCTTCTACAGGAGTTGCCGATCCAAAGGCCTGGCTCAGGAGTGATCCTGAACTACCTGTACCATCAAGATCAAGATCAAGATAATTTTTTCTTAACCCTCCCTCACCCAGCTGCTAACTGTGTACAGGGGTCTCATCTGTCCATGTATGGAGTATGGTTCGTAGGTCGGGAAGGATTACACTCATACCATTCTTTTAGACAGGGTGGAATCAAAAGCATTTCGTCTCACCAACTCTTTTGCTCTAACTGACTGTCTTCAGCCTTTTTTCTCATCGCCGTAATGCTGCATATATAGATATCTTCTACCGCTATTTTCATGCTAACTGCACTTCTGATCTTGCTAACTGCATGCCTTCTCTCCTCTCGCGATCTCTCTGCACAAGACTTTCTTCTCCTTTCTCTCACCTGTATTCTGCCCACCTCTCTAATGCAAAAGTTAACCAATATTCTCAATCATTCATCCTTTTCTGTGGTAAATCCTGGACCACCGTGCCTGCTTCTGTATTTTCACCTTTCTATGACTTAAACGCCTTCAAGAGGGAGGTTTCAAGACAATTAACGTTCAGTTTCTGACTACCGCTTCGGGCCCTATTTCGGGAAAGGCATCTCAGTGGGGTTTTTTTTTTATTTCATTTTTACTGAATTTTTGTTGCCCTTGACCGGTGTCTCTTCTACATAAAAAAAATAATCTCAATAATCCTGCAAATCTATTAATAAATATAGGTCAATATACAAAATAATAGTACACAATGATAGTACATTTAAGTATCTACCTTCGTTCATCAGTACCACCCATTAGAACATAATAATAATTTTATTTCAAGTCATCCAAAAAAACGTTTCAACATTTATCTAAATATCCAAATAACTATCAGTCAAAAATCAAAACTAAAAGTACACTATAATAGCGCACTAAATTCCTTATACCTGACTATCACTATCACAAAATATAAATTTGTTAATAAGGGAAAAATTGAAAAATATTTTAATCCTAATTCTGAGACACCTAAGAAGTTTCAACATTTTTCATAATATTTTTTTTTCTTTTTATGTAGGAGGGTCACTGACCAAGGGCAACACAAATCCAATAAAAAAAAATGCCCACTGAAATGCCAGTCCTATGCCAGTCCTCCCTCTTGAAGGAATTCAAGTCATAGTAAGGTGGAAATACAGAAGCAGGCAGGGAGTTCCAGAGTTTACCAGAGAAGAGGATGAATGATTGAGAATACTGGTTAACTCTTGTGTTAGAGAGGTAGAAAGAATAGGGGTGAGAGAAAGAAGAAAGTCTTGTGCAGCGAGGACGCGGGAGGAGGGGACGCATGCACTTAGCAAGATCAGAAGAGCAGTTGGCATGATAATAGCGGTAGAAGACAGCTAGAGATGCAACATTGCGGCGGTGAGAGAGAGGCTAAAGACAGTGAATTAAGGAGAGGAGTTTATGAGACAAATAGCTTTTGATTCTACCCTGTCTAAAAGAACAGTATGAGTGGAACCCCTCCAGACATGTGAAGCATACTCCATACATGGACGGATAAGGCCCTTGTACAGAGTTAGCAGCTGGGGGTGGGTAAGAAAACTGTCGGAGACGTCTCAGAACGTCCAACTTCATAGAAGCGGTTTTAGCTAGAGATGAGATGTGATCTTTCCAGTTCAGATTATAGGTAAAGCACAGACCGATGATGTTCAGTGTAGAAGAGGGGAACAGTTGAGTGTCATTGAAGAAGAGGGGATAGTTGTCTGAAAGATTGTGTCGAGTTGATAGATGGAGGAATTGAGTTTTTGAGGCATTGAACAATACCAAGTTTGCTCTGCCCCAATCAGAAATTTTAGAAAGATCAAAAGTCAAGCATACTGTGGCTTCCCTGTGTGAAATGTTTACCTCCTGAAGGGTTGGACGTCTATAAAAAGACGTGCAAAAGTGCAGGGTGATATCATCAGCGTAGGAGTGGACAGGACAAGAAGTTTGGTTTAGAAAATCGTTAATGAGTAATAAGAAGAGAGTGGGTGACAGGACAGAACCCTGAGGAACACCACTGTTAATAATTAGATTTAGGAGAAGAACAGTGACCGTCTACCATAACAGCAATAGAACGGTCAGAAAGGAAACTTGAGATGAAGTTACAGAGAGAAGGATAGAAGCCATAGGAGGGTAGTTTGGAAATCAAAGCTTTATGCCAGACTTTGTCAAAAGCTTTCGATATGTCCAAGGCAACAGCAAAAGTTTCACCAAAATATCTAAAAGAGGATGACCAAGACTCAGTAAGGAAAGCCAGAAGATCATCAGTAGAGCGGCCTTGACGGAACCCATATTGGCGATCAGATAGAAGGTTGAGAAGTGATATATGTTTAAAAATCTTCCTGTTGAGGATCGATTCAAAAACTTTAGGTAGACAGGAAATTAAAGCAATGAGGGATTAGAACGGTCACACTTTTTAGGAAATGGCTAAATGTAGGCAAACTTCCAGCAAGAAGGAAAGGTAGATGTTAACAGACAGAGTTGAAAGAGTTTGACTAGGCAAGGTGCAAGCACGAAGGCACAGTTTCGGAAAACAATAGGAGGGACCCCATCAGGTTCATAAGCCTTCCGAGGGTTTAGGTCTGCAAGGGCATGGAAAACATCACTACGAAGAATTTTAATATTTAGTTATTGGAGATATTTTTGGCTAAATGCCAGAAATCAAGAGGGGAGTTAGTTAGATCTTGAAAGGTTTTGACACTTTCTGTTAATGAAGAAGATTTTGGCTAGTTGGAGAACAGACTTGGCATGGTTCCAGGCAGAAATATAAAGTGCATGAGATTCTGGTGAAAGGCTTAAGTACCTTTTGTGGGCCACCTCTCTATCATGTATAGTACGAGAACAAGCTGTGTTAAACCAAGGTTTGGAAGGTTTAGGTCACGAAAAAGAGTGAGAAATGTACGCCTCCATGTCAGATACTATCACCTTTGTTATGCGCTCAGCACACAAAGACGGGTCTCTGACACGGAAGCACTAGTCATTCCAAGGAAAATCAGTAAAATACCTCCTCAGGTCCCCATAACTAGCAGAGGCAAAATGCTAGAGGCACCTTCTCTTGGGGGATCCTGAAGAGGGATTGGAGCGATAGGACAAAATAGAGATATGAGATTGTGATCAGAGGAGCCCAACGGAAAAGAAAGGGTAACAGCATAAGCAGGAGGATTAGAGGTCAGGAAAAGGTTAAGAATGTTGGGCGTATCTCCAAGACGGTCAGGAATACGAGTAGGGTGTTGCACTAATTGCTATAGGTCGTGGAGGATAGCAAAGTTGAAGGCTAGTTCAATAGCATGGTGAGGGAAGGGAGAGGAAAGCCAAAGCTGGTGGTGAACATTGAAGTCTCCAAGAATGGAGATCTCTGCAAAAGGGAAGAGGGTCAGAATGTGCTCCACTTTGGAAGTTAAGTAGTCAAAGAATTTCTTATAGTCAAAGGAGTTAGGTGAGACGTATACAACACAGATAAATTTAGTTTGAGAGTGACTCTTTAGTCGTAGCCAGATGGTGGAAAACTCGGAAGACTCAAGAGCGTGGGCACGAGAACAGGTTAGGTCATTGCGCACATAAACGCAACATCCAGCTTTGGATCGAAAATGAGGATAGAGAAAATAGGAGGGAACAGAAAAGGGGCTACTGTCAGTTGCCTCAGACACCTGACTTTCAGAGAGGAAAAGATGAGGTTTAGAAGAGGAGAGGTGGTGTTCTACAGACTGAAAATTAGATCTTATACCGCGAATGTTGCAGAATGTAATAAAAAAAAAAGTTGAGGGAGGTGTCAAGACACTTAGCGTCGTCAACAGAAAGGCAGTCCGACCTGGGGACATTTATGGTCCCCTCCACAGATTGGGACTCCAAGGCTGGTGTAGGAGTCGCCATGATAATTTTGAAATTTTTGAATGCATGGTGTGTGTCTTATTACGTGATTGTAGTTTTGTGTGGAGGAAAAGAGTTGTCTTTAGAGGGCAGGCTGTGACTTCCCCTTGATGTTGTGAGACACAAAGGGAAACGTTCAGTGAGGTCACAGCTGGGTTTAACCCATTTTCTCCTAGCGTTGCCATATGGCAACACTATAGCTGAAATACTTTAATGGTCCTGACATCTGACC
Source organism: Scylla paramamosain (assembly GCF_035594125.1). Lineage (NCBI taxonomy): Eukaryota > Metazoa > Arthropoda > Malacostraca > Decapoda > Portunidae > Scylla > Scylla paramamosain. The sequence continues at coordinate 1,676,272 of NC_087170.1, read as the reverse complement.
TAAGTGTTGCCACCAACCTTTATGCAGTAAGATATGTTTTCCTCTACGCTGCCGACATGCTGAGCCGTATAATGACTCACTAGATTCGCGCCGTACGCCGCCTAGGCACCACGTGTGTTTTCTTCTTCTCCAAAATGACAAGCAGGAAAAGGTATGTCAATTATTCCGATACTATTGAATATATATTTTTCTCCCATATGCTATTTCAAAGAATAATTATGTGGGTTTGTTATGCGCTAGACATAAAAATTATTATAGCTTTTAAGATGTAAATAATTAATAAAAGGTAGGTGTTGCCATATGGACACGCTAGGGTAATTCTTGTACAAATATTTCTTTTCAGGCCTCTTACAGTGAACGAAGCTTTGGACATTTTAGAGGATGAAGATGAGTTCTTTGATGTATATATGGAACCCCCTGATGTTCGTGAGCTTACTGATGAAGATTCTGCAAGTGAAGAGGATGAACAACCAGAAAGACTTTGTGGGAACCAACTTTTGGCTGGAGCAGAAATTCGCCGTCGTGGTGTAGCAGATGTCGGCAAATCTGACGATGATGAACCTCACACGGAAACCGCCAGACCCCCCAGTAAGAAGGCAAAACAAATCCGTCAAGAACCTCTAAAATGGATAATAGGAGAGAAAATAATGGATGGATTGGGAGGGACTGATAGAATGGATCAAAACATAAATAAATATAGAATTTCAATAAAAAGCAAGAAATGGTGGTGGTCTTTGTTCACATGGATGTTGGACATGGCAGTCCATAATGCATGGCAACTATCGAAAGGACAAGGCAGTGCACTAACACAACTGCAGTTTCGTCGAGAAATTGCTGCTTGCTACCTAAATCAGTTTGGAATTTTACCCAAAGGTAAAGGAAGAAAATCGACTACTCTTCCAGCACAACATTTTGTAAGATATGACAACTTAGGACATCTTGTTGAACCTGTCCAGGATAACAAAAAAAGAAGGTGTGCAAATACTGGTTGTACTTCAATTGGCCGAACTCAGTGTTCAAGATGTAATGTGGGATTGTGTGTGAAGTGTTTCAGAGATTACCACACTAAGTAAGGAAATAGACTTATTTTACAATTATAGTGTGCAATGGCAAACTTGGCACAATGAATATATTTTCATGCAATTCTTAGCTATTTCTACTTATTTTTTATTTGCAGAAATCACGGTTAAAATATTTTGTAAACATGAAAATGAATAAAACGTTGGTTTTGTATACCTAAGACTTTTTTGTACTCGTATTATCCTAGCGTTGCCATATGGCAACATTGAATAACTTATGAACCATTATGACTAAAACCAAATAATTTACAGAATCAGTTTACAATACTATAGCAAACCTACACACAAAATATAAATTGATTTGAAGAAAAAAAAATGAAAACAAAAATTTCGGAGGCAAAGGGTTAATGATAAGTTCATAGCATCCCCTGAAGAGTGCTTTAGACCTCATTGGGAGTAATTATCGTTTCGGCAGGTGTCTACTGCCTCCTTCATAAATAAATCTAAATAAGTAACAGTAGAAAATCAAATCATGACCATGACACCATGACAGTCAAAGTTTCTCTCTCTCTCTCTCTCTCTCTCTCTCTCTCTCTCTCTCTCTCTCTCTCTCTCTCTCTCTCTCTCTCTCTCTCTCTCTCTCTCTCTTCCTCTGTCATGTCATTTCTTTCCTTTTTTTTTCATCTCTCCTCCGAAATTTTTTATTTCAAATGTTTTAGTGTTCTCTACTTTCCTTTCGATCTCTCGCTTTCTTGTATTAAGAGGAGCAAGGTTTTCATGCGCTTGGCAGCAATGTGTTTTATAAGTAGTAGTAGTAGTAGTATTATTAGTAGTAATAGCAGGAAAGAAATAGGATCTCAGAGCTTCATCGCGCATTTGGCAACAGTGAGTGGTGTTGCTCCTCAAGGTCACAGCAGTGCATGCGTTCTGACTGACTACTTAGAGAGAGAGAGAGAGAGAGAGAGAGAGAGAGAGAGAGAGAGAGAGAGAGAGAGAGAGAGAGAGAGAGAGAGGTGAGGGGGAATAATGCAATCTCTCTCTCTCTCTCTCTCTCTCTCTCTCTCTCTCTCTCTCTCTCTCTCTCTCTCTCTCTCTCTCTCTCTCTCTCTCTCTCTCTCACTCACCGTGGTTTGGTGTGCAGCAAGAGGAGTCTGGCAGCCTTCACTCGATCATTGCGGCAGGCTCTGAGGTAAAACACATACAGATGCTTGTACACAATACGCTCAAAGAGAACACAGTCGCGAGTAACGTGTTAACTATGTAATATATAGTGTTGTAAGGGCGAAACGTCTCTGGGGCGGTAGTAGCACAAGGTTGGAAGTTGTCTACTTGCGCGTACTGATGCGCACTGCGCAGAGGAGTGAGCTCTCTGTGTCTTACTTACCAGTTGTAAAAGTTGCAACGTAACTGATACTGATAAACATCTTAAGTAACATGAAAATATATTCGTTACGGAGAAAACAGAAAGATACCGGTGATAGACACGATAGAAATATAACATTCTATCTTGGCAACGTAAGTTAAAGTGTACACTTGTAGTATAAATGAGTGTTGCTAACCGTGCCACATCCGTCCACACCCAGGATGATACGAGAGAGAGAAAGAGAGAGAGAGAGAGAGAGAGAGAGAGAGAGAGAGAGAGAGAGAGAGAGAGAGAGAGTTTTATGTACGAGGGCAAATCTAATAAAATCTAATAAAATATATATATATATATATATATATATATATATATATATATATATATATATATATATATATATATATATATATATATATATATATATATATATATATATATATATATAATAAAAACACTGAGATGCCGGCCTCTGAATAGAGTCCCAGGAGGTAGTCATAAACTGCAGCATAAGTGTTTTGAAATCTCTCTCTTGAAGGAGTTCATGTAGAAAAACAGAAGCAGACAGTGAGTTTCAGAGTTTACCAGAGGAAAGGATGAATGAATGGTTAACTCTTCCATTACAGAGGTGGGCAGAACAACGATGAGAGAAAGAAGAAAGTATTATGCAACGAGGCCGCGGGAGGAGAGTAGGCATGCAGTTAACAGGATCAGAAGAGCAGTTAGCATGAAAACAGACGTAGAACATAGCTAGAGATGCGCGGCGATGAGAAAGAGGTTAAAGACAGTCAGTTACAGGAGAGGAGTTGATGAGACGAAAAGCTTCTGATTCCACATTGTCTAATAGAGCGGTATGAGTGGAACACCCCCAGACATCTGAAGCATACTCCATACAGAGTTAATAGCTGGAGGGAGTGAGAAAAAATGGCGGAGACGTCTCAGGACGCACAACTTCATAGAAGTTATTTTAGGTAGACATGAAATGTGAAGTTTCCTGTTCAGATTTTAAGTAATGGACAGACCGAGGATGTTCAGTGTAGAAGAGGAGGACAGTTGAGTGTCATTGAAGACGAGGGGATAGTTGTCTAGAACGCTGTGCCGAGTTGATAGATGCAGGAAATGAGTTTTTGAGGCATTGAGCAATACCAAGTTTGCTCTGTCCTAATAAGAAATTTTTGAAAGTTCAGAAGTCAGGCGTTTTGTGGTTTCTCTGCGTGAAATGTTTATTTCCTGAAGGGTTCTTCTAGGAAAGGACGTACAGAAGTGCAGGGTGGTATCATCACGTAGGAGTGGATAGGATAAGAAGTTTGGTTTAGAAGCCCATTGATGAATAATGAGAAGAGAGTGGGTGACAGGAAAGAACCCTGAGGCACACCACTGTTAATAAATTTAGGAGAAGAATAGTGACCGTCTACCACAGCAGTAATAGAACGGTCAGAAAGGAAACCTGAGATGAAGTTACAGAGAGAAGGATAGAAGCCGTAGGAAGGTAGTTTGGAAATCAAATCTTTGTGCAAGACTCTATCGAAAGCTTTTGATATATCCAAGGCAACAGCAAAAGTTTCACCAAAATCTCTAAAAGAGGATGACCAAGATTAACTAAGGAAAACCAGATCACCAGTAGAGCGGCCTTGACGGAACCCATACTGGCGATTAGGTAGAAGGTTGTGAAGTGATAGATGTTTAAGAGTCTTCCTGTTGAGGATAGATTAAAAAAAATTTAAATAGGCAGGAAATTAAAGCAATAGGACGGTAGTTTGAGGGATTACAACGGTCACCCTTTTTAGGAACAAGCTGAATGTAGGTAAACTTCCAGCAAGAAGGAAAGGTAGATGTTGACAGACAAAGCAGAATGCGTTTGAATAGGCAAGGTGCAAGCACGAAGACACAGTTTCGAAGAACAATAGGAGGGACCCCATTTGCTCCATAAGCCTTCCGAGGGTTTAGGCCAGCGAGGGAATTAAAAATATCACTGTGAAGAATTTTAATAGGTAGCATGAATTAGTCAGAGGGTGGAGGAGAGGGAAGGACAAGCTCAGAATCGTCTAAGGTAGAGTTTTTAGCAAAGATTTCAGCGAAGAGTTCAGCTTTAGAAATATATGTGATAGCAGTGATGCCATCTGGTTGAAATAATGGTGGGAAAGAAGCAGAAGAAAAGTTATTGATATATTTTTGGCTAGATGCCAGAAGTCACGATGGGAGTTAGATCTTGAAAGATTTTGACAATTTCTGTTAATGAAGGAGTTTTTAGCTAGTTAGAGGACAGACTTGGCATGGTTGCGGGCAGAAATATATAGTGAAAGAGATTCTGGTGATGGAAGGCTTAAGTACCTTTTGTAGGCCACCTCTCTATCATGTATAGCACAAGAACAAGCTATATTAAACCAAGGTTTGGAAAGTTTAGGTCGAGAAAAAGGGTGAGAAATGTATGGCTCCATGCCAAATACTGTCACCTCTGTTATGCGTTCGACACACAAAGACGGGTCTCTGACACGGAAGCACTAGTCATTCCAAGGAAAATCAGCAAAATACCTCCTCATATCCTCCCATCTTGCAGAGGCAAAACTCCAGAGGCACCTTCGCTTAGGGGCATCCTGAGGAGGGATTAGAGCAATAGGATTGTGATCGGAGGAACCCAACGGAAAAGAGAGGGTAAGAGCATAAGCAGAAGGATTAGAGGTCAGGAAAAGGTCATGAATGTTGGGAATATCTCCAAGACGGTCGGGAATACAAGTAGGGTGTTGCACCAATTGCTATAGGTCGTGGAGGATAGCAAAAGTTGAAGGCTAGTTCACCAGGATGGTGAGTGAAGGGAGGGGAAAGCCAAAGCTGGTGGTGGACATTGAAGTCTCCAAGAATGGAGATATATACAAAAGAGAAGAGAGTCAGAATGTGCTCCACTTTAGAAGTTAAATAGTCAAAGAATTTCTTATAGTCAGAAGAGTTAGGTGAGACGTATGCAGCACAGTGACTCTGTAGTCATAGCCAGATGGTGGAAAACTCAGAAGATTCAAGAGCGTGGGCACAAGAGCAGGTTAAGCCGTTGTGCACTTAAACGCAACATCCAGCTTTGGATCGAAAATGAGGATAGAGAAAGTAGGAGGGAACAGAAAAGGGGCTACTGTCAGTTGCCTCAGACATCTGAATTTCAGTGAGGAAAAGAAAATGAGATTAAGAAGAGGAGAGGTGGGGTTCTACAGACTGAAAATTAGATCGTAGATTGCGAATGTTGCATAAATTAATGAAGAAAAAGTTGAGGGGGGGTGTCAAGACACTTAAGCTCGTTGTCGGAAGGGCAGTCCGACCTGGGAACATTTGTGGTCCCCTCCCCAGATGGGGACTCCGAGGCTGGGGCAGGAATCGCCATGATAATTTTGAAATTTTGGTTGAAGGGTGTGTGTGTGTGTTATTAGGTGCTTGTAATTTTGTGTTGAGGAAGAGAGTTGTCTTCAGAGGGCAGGCTGCGACTGCCCCCTTGTGTTGTGAGACACAAAGGGAAACGTTCAGTGAGGTCACAGCTGGGTTTAATGATAAGTTCAAAGCACTCCCCGATCCAGTGCTCTAGACGTCACTGAGAGTAATTATAAAGATAAATAAAGAGGGTTGCTCTCTCTCACAGAATTATCAGTTTTCACTTAGTGTCCATGATAAAAGCATGATAATTTTTGTAAACTAACATTAGAATTAGAGTTAACAGTGAGCGAGATAGCGGTGGAGCGGAGCAGAGGCGTGACGGGCCTTCATCACCCAGTTTTCCACTGCTCTCCATTTCCCTTTCTGTACCGTCGTATGGCTGGCGACCAGTGTTGCCAACCTCTACAGACGTCTCCGCCCCACACACGTACTGAAATTACCCTACATTTGCCTTCATTACCCTGCGATTGAGGATGAAAAAAACAAATTGTCATAATACTGGCAGGTATTTATTTATATGATGACCGTATGGTATATAACAATTATGACAAAAGTAATTTCATGACCAATTTTGACTCATACCAGAAACAGAAGAAACCACTTTCACATTTCCTTAAGGTTATAGAAATCAACACATAAAAATTATTCAATGACTGTTTTTAACCCATACCAGACACCAAAGAAACTACTTATTCCTTTTCTTAACAAAACAAAAGGGTTTTATTGAGATCTACATATCTTTGAATGCATACATCGATGCATTATGTAGATTGTAGTGTTAAGCACTAATTGGCTTATTTCTGCAATCTTCATTCTTTGCTACCATGCTTGATTTTGTTACTAGAATAGCATTCAGTAGTTCTGGCCCCATTTTATTTCTTTTCTTCGTTTTAGTGTCAGTGAGTATTGAAAAAATTCTTTCAGTCTCAGCATTAGAGTGAGGTAAGATTAGAATCAACTTAACCAAACATACCAAATTTTTAAACACTAATTCCTCATCTACATTCTTCACACCAGACAAGAAAACCCAAAACTCAGCATCTGTTTTCTTCTTCAGCTCTGTTATTTCTTCTTCATTAAAATAAACTGGTAATTTTCTCCATTCTTCATCAACATCATTATTTTGATCTAAAAAATTACTATATTTCTGTTTGAGGAGACTAAGAGAGGGAAACCTACGTCTACTTTGCAAATCTAGTGCTACTGATGGTTGAACAAATTCTATTTCATGAAAGAAAGGGTCATCTAGTGGCAACCTTTTTTTTTTTATCTCCTCTAGAGCTGACTTATAAAAAGACAAACATCTGGTTCTGAAATCAGTTACATGATCAACTTTTAAGGTTTTCTTGTTTGAGTATATCTTCACACTTTATTCCTAGGAAGACTTCGGATACTGGGAGGAGATAATCCAAATTCAGAGGCTCCCGGGCATTACATATCTCCCGGGCATTACATAACTATGGGAATAGACAATAAAAAAAGTATATTTTCTTAGTATAATTCCTATTCATTTACATAATATACCTTTTTCTGCAAAATACCTACCACGCATATCAAAAAGTTCTAATTACCCTACGTTTTGCTCAGATTCTGTAAAATTACCCTACCGCCCTACAGACCAGATTTGAAGCTATTTACCTTACGCGTAGGGTAATTACCTTACGATTGGCAACACTGCTGGCGACCCCAAAGGCCTGCACACAGGAAAGTCCCAGCACACTCTGCGAGCCAGTCTCGCCTCGTGAATGGCCGCCACCTTCTCATCAGCTAACTTAACGTAACCTAGTCTAACCTAACTAACTTAACGTTACCTAACCTAACCAAATCTAACATAACTAAGTAAACCTAACTTGACTAACCTAAACCTAATCTTACCTAACCTAGCCAAAATAATGTGTTATAATAAATAAGAGACGATATCCAGTAATTTGGTACAAGGTAGTCGGGTTACATGGTGGTTAGGTTAAGGTAGGTTAGATTAGTTAGGTTAGGGTTAGGTTAACTGAAGAGAAGGCGGTGGCCAATCACATGGCGAGACTGCTTGCACATGCATAGAGTGTATGGGGACTTTCCTGCGTGCAGTCCCTCCTGACGCCAAACCGGTGAAGGGTCGAAAAAGGGACCTTTGCAAATCCGTTAAACATGGATCTGCGCATGCGTGGAATGTTGCTGCCCTGCCAGACGCTAGACCACGGAAACAGTGCGCTCATCACTGTTGGAGAGTTCTCAGTCGCTCTCAAGGAATATATAAACAAAGAAAGAAGGTTTGGTGCAATGACGTTCTCCGATCACTGTGGTTTGAATGGTCCCTCCGTTAGGTGGCACCACTTGTCACCTGCAGTCGTATCCAAGGAAGCTAAATGGACACCACGTTACCATGCCATCCACCGTGTCTCTCAGTGTCTGCTACATTTGCAGGAAAAAGAACAGCACCCATCCTGGTGTGAGGATACATTTGTTTCCGAAAGACGCAAGAAGGCTCGTAAGTATGATTTCGATATATTCATAGAATCAAACGCTATTATAGTGATGTATAATCTTTATAAATATAAGCTGAAATTAGGCCCATTTATTTTCAGCGTTCTTGATTTGAGAATGAGTATACAGCGGCGGAAAAAGTGCTGAAATGGTCACCAAAGCAAGCTATGATTATTGTAAGCTAACAAACTTAAATAATGTAAAATATGAGCCACGATTTCATCAGGAATTGCTAAAAAAAAAAAAAAATTTGAGCCGCAGTCGAGCTGTCTTCTTCACACATATTTGTGTCATACTATCATCACACGAGTATTGTATTACATGATACACATGTCTTAAAGGTGTTGATTTATTTGAAAATGCATCTGACACCTAATCAAACGGAACCACCAGGATCCTCGGAGGAAATTGTTGTTGATCTACCAGAAAGGGAGGATAGCACTTCAGCTATTTCCATGGAGCTGCCACTCAGTGGTTAGTTAAAACATTTGTCGCTGTATGCTAAATGCTATTTTTGTAGGCACGAATGATATTACACAGACTAATTAATTAAAATAATTACTTGTCATACACAGTAAAAATAATTGTTCCATTTCATATGATCGGAATCTATTGTAGAGTCAGATTGGACCTGTACCATTTTCAATTTTCATTACATGTAATGATATGCATTTTGTCCTAGTCATGTACTTTAGAGAAATTTCCCTGTTATGCAACCTTATTTTAAAGTAGTAATTCATTTATATATTGCTTTGTTACAACACATTATTATCTCACCGACTTTGGTGAGCTGCAAGAGCAGCCTCACACCATCTCCAGCCACATCCACCACAGCAGCAGCCTGCTCAATCACACTCACCAAAACACTAGCCTCCTCAACTACAAAACTATATGTTGGCATCCTCAAGAGAACTGTGTTCTCAAAACTGAACCTCCATTGAATCACTCCTTCGTTTCTTAGCCTTTGTTAGGGATACATGAATTCCTACCTCTAGCTTTCTCCACTATCCGACCTTGTTCACGTGGGAGTTTCCATATAGTTAGTGTTTCCATTAGCGAATTAATTTTTGTGATACTGGTTCAGCAGTTCAGCAGAAATGTTTTACCAACTTCTTTATTTTATTCACTCAAGATATTTGAGTGTAAATTTTGGTAATGGTATATGACCATTTTATATATTATGTAGGAATAGGACTGTTTGTTGCTCAGATTAGTTATTTTTGAGTCATACTCTGTTTCATTCCTACAATAGTCTTCACAATCAAATTGTCATGAAATAAGTAAGAAACATTATTTAATAGTAAAATGGTGTTGATGTGTAGTATATTTCTAGGGAGGGTTCCAAAGCTTACATTACATTCAGAAAGGGATCCGTGACCCCAGGATTCATTTTCTCCATTATATTTCTCAAAGTAGCGACTGCTGTCTTATCTACATGGAAATATGGAAGGTAAAACAATGATAGCATTCTCATTCATCAAACACTATTGTAAATTATGATTAATTTTCAGTTGTGGACCATGACTACTGCACGGTGCAGCAAGTGGAGGTAGACTCAGAAATTATTTCTCCTGCCCCAATTGTTGCTGAGAGTATGTGCGGTACAAAATTGATATTTCATCACTCGAGATCAGTATCAAGGTAACATATTTTAACTATATTTTAACTAGTAGTAACTTCAGTAGCTCTGCACGGCTGATCCATCAAGTAGATAGGTCTCCCTGGCTGGTATCCAGATAGCAGTTGAAATCCCACTGTGTTTAGTTATGCTGCAGCCTCTCTACATCAGCAAGGATTATTTCAGGACTGAAAAGTGAAAGAGCAGCTGATACCTGGAATCAGTGACAAGCTACTGAAAGTTGGTATAGAGGCTATGATTTATGGATTGCATGCAGTCCTATCTGCAGTTTGGAAGTTTTCATTACTGGAGAAGTGGAATTGGACAATAAGGTTCACATTATAATTTCTTGCTCAGTGTTGTTAGATATGGGCTCTCAAGTGACTTGAAGGATAAATCAACTCCTTTGGGATTAAGTAGAATCTATGGTCAAGCACACAATGCCTTTTTCTCTCCTCCACCTTCTGACTCCTTGCTTCCTCCAGCAGTGTCCCCCAAAACAGAAGCGCCTCCACCTCTCCCTATTCATAAATTCCCTACTACTACCTACTCGTCACCTTGCTCTGCTTCATTCTCTCAACACGTCTAAACCACCTCAATGTACTTTTTTTTTCATCCATTCCACTACTCTTCATCTGACTGCCCTTTTATATTCAGTCATATTACGTCACTCATTGTCAATATTTTCATGAACTCAAGGAGCAAAACTTCTACAAAACACTGTTAGGAGGCTGAGGAAACTAATTATCACACTGGGCAGACGGGAGGTGAAGACATCTCGGCAGCCCAAAGCTGCTGAGTATTTCGATTGCATGGTACTTGATTTTTTTTTCTTTTTGATGGCATATATAAAGTGGTGTTAACAAGTAAGAGTGGAAGAAGATACGAGATACAAAAGAGATTTGCTCTAGCAACATATTATCACAGTCCTAAAACTTACAGATTTCTTTCTTCAATATTTAAGCTCCCATCACCTTCAAGATTACATTCATGGTTATGAAATGTTTTCATAAATGTTGGCTGGAGTAACTATCTCTAGCAGACCTACAAATGCGAGCACGGGCCTTGCCAGAGGAAAAGACTCTGCGGCATTTTATTTAATTGCCATGACTATTAATGAATTGATTTAGCTTATTGCACCGCAGCATCGCTGTCATATGGCGCTGCTATTAAACTTTAAAAGCAACAAACTTTGCAGTTTAAAATACTGATATATATATATATATATATATATATATATATATATATATATATATATATATATATATATATATATATATATATATATATATATATATATATATATATATATATATATATATATATATATATATATATATATATATATATGGTAAAAATGTTAAAAGACCACAAAAAAAAAAAAGGACATGGGAAGAACCAGGTAAAAAAAAAAAGTAGCGCTAAAAATGAGAGGGTTGGTATATCAAAGTTTTGACTTTAGTTTGAATTAAAGTGAGGGCATACTTACTCGTACACCACTGACCCAGACCACTATGTCTGGCATTGTTCGCTTCTTACTCAAAGCACTGACCCCAGTGACCCAGATATCTGGCGTTGTTCGTTACGTGCCAGACAATAATCCCACTGACCCAAACTTCTGGGGTTGTTCGTTACGTGCTCAAAACACTGACCCCACTGACCCAAACCCCAAGACCTGGCGTTGTTCGTTACGTGTCTTCCTCACTTGCCGCCATGTTCCACGTTTGCAAAGATAAAAGTTCTACCCAGTACTATATTATTGATAAAATAAATAAAATAAGAACAGTTAAAAGGTAATCTATAGTTTGTTTAGAAGACCAACCCTCTCCACAAAATCAAGAACCTCATGTCCCGGGGAGAAAGCCCCCTTTCCAAGTATCAGCGACTTCTAGAAAATCCCATCCTCATCGCGGCAACGGAAAAAAAATATCGCTCCCCTAGCTCCACTAGACTGGGACATTCCACTAAAAAGTATCACACTGTAAGGGGAACGAAGCAGTCATCACAAAATGGTTGGTTTTCCCAGGAGATGAGGTAACCATGAATGACGTGTGTGTCCGGAGACGGGCCAGTGCAGTCTCTGAGCGGCGCTGCACATGGTCTTGTGACCTTGGATGGAAAGTTACAGAAGTTATCTCACCCATTTTAGTGGTGGCAACCAAATCCTCCCACCTGTCCTGCCAACTGGCACGAACAACCACCCTTATACTGGAGTCATGAAAGGGAATGGGGTTGGAAGGAGCAAACAGAGCTGCCATCTCTTTATCCAGCCTATCGGCCTTCTCATTCCCCTGAACTCCAACATGTGCAGTGACCCAGCAAAACAAGACGTGATAGCTTCTATACTGTAAAAGGTATAGGCAATCAAGGAATCGATAACACAAGTGAGTGAAGGGAAGAAGGGCTAAAATGTTGAATAGCGGAACAAACACTGCAAGAATCGCAAAAAATTGTAAAAGATGAGGAGGAAAGAGTGAAAATTATTCTTAAAGCTAAAATAATGGCAGAAAGTTCTGCTACAATGGTGAGATTACTGCCTCGGCAGAATTAAGAAAAGATAACACCATATCCGACTCCATCTTCGGATTTTGAACCGTCTGTCGATGAGATGGAGCCCGGATGGACGGATTGGAACCATCCAGGATGTGTGAAATAGTGTTCTAAAAATAATCCACGGGACTCATAATTCGGTAATTAGTTCTTATTAGGGATAGCAGGGCCACAAATAGAAATATTTGGGAATTGCCAGTAACTAATTCTTGGATATCTACAGGAACTTAGAGAAACGTAGGGTACATTTAATGCCGCCATAGCATATTAGCATATGCAACCCAAACACAAAAAGATTTAGGCAAACTCGGATGAGACACATATAAACGGCAACGTGAATCACGGGAGACGGCCACACAAGGAATAGAGTCGGGAAGAGGTTGAACACGATACCAGCACCTCAGTAATATAGACTGGCGACACAAGTCCAGCGGAAGGACACCAGCATCCACCAGTAAGCTAAGGAATTTGGGATGACCGGAATGCACCAATTGACAAGCGAACATCGGCATGGTGCACCAAGTCCAACACACGAAGTCGAGCAGAGAAATAAATCTCACAACCATACTTTAACTTTGAAAAAATAAGAGTTCGGTACAAGAAAAGGAATGTTTGTCTATCAGCTCCCCAAGAGGTATGAGTCAAGATCCTAAAGAGTGACAGCGCTTTCAAACGTGCTGCCTTAATTTATTAATTAGGTGAGGTACCCAAGTCAGGCGTCTGTCAAATACAAGTCTCAGGAAGCAAGTTTCCTCCACACTAGAGATTCTTCGATCATATAGATATAGATCTGGGTCAGGGTGAAAGCCACGAAGGCTGCAAAAATGTATGGCCACAGTCTTAGAAGCCGAGAAATCCCCGAGTTGCCGCCCAATGAAAAATTCCTTTAATTGCTACCTGCAATTTCGATCCAGTCAAAGGCATCCGCGCCGCAGAAAAGGAGATCGACAAGTCATCGACATATAAGCTACCACGAGCTCCTTCCGGAAGCACACCAATAACGCTGTTTATAGGTACAGCGGAAGGTGTGGCACTAAGTATACTTCCTTGCAGCACGACATTTTCAAGTGGGCGAACTGCTGACAGATCGCCACCAACCCGTGCCCGTAAAAAACAACGAGATAAAACCTGTTGTACAAAAATACGGAGTCGGCCACGAAGACCAAACTCGAACAGACTAAATAAAATGCTATGAAACCAGGATGTCTCGTACACTTTCTCTAAACTGAAAAAAAGACAGACATATTGTTGCTTATTAGCAAATGCCTCACAAATGAAAGATTCCAGAGAGTACAGCATCAGACGTAGATCGCATTTACCGGAAACCGTACTGAACAGAAGATAAGTAATTACCTCTCTCCAAGTACTACATAAGCCTGACATTCATCATTTTTTCCAGAAACTTAAAAATGCATTAGGTTAAAGGAAAGAGGCGATAATTGATTGTTAGCTGATTATCTTTTCCAGGCTTTGGAATGGGGCTTGTTACAGCAACACCCCAGGAAGATGGAAAATCACTGGTATTCAAAATAAGAATATAGAGGTCAAATAGAAAAGTAAAATCTTTGTACGACATGTCGCGCAAAAAGGAATATGGGATGTCATCGGGACCTGGAACAAACTACTGCGTACTTCAGACAAAAATGGGACATTATAAGACTCTACACCAGGCGAGGCAAAATTGACGCCAGATTTCAAGTGTCGATGATAAAGTGTCAAAAGTGCAGTTCGATCCTTTATGGAGACACTAGGAAAGTGGTCAGCAAACAGGTCAGTTACTGTCTTAGGATCTGCCACCGTCCCTCCATTAAGGGATAAAACAACCGGCGGAGGTACATAATACTTCCCAAATATCTTACACACTCTATTGAAGACCTCTGTGAGTGAAGTGCGAACTGTGATGGACGAGCACGCGCTCATCGAAAAGCCTCCAAATAGTGAATGTCCCCACGATGCTATCGAAGGCAAGAAAAGGCAGCACGTTTTTTTCTCAAACAGCGGCTGTGCCACCCGCATTCCACCAAGAAACAGGACGTCTAGGAAACTGGTCAGAGGTCTTAGGGATGGATTGAAGAGCAGCAGAGTGTAAGACATCTGTGAAGTATGTTACAGCCTCGGCACAATTTTCTATCTCATCTATGAAAAGAGCAGGGGTACTGAGTCCCGTGAATAGCTACCTCATCTAGACGTCACCGGGGAGGACGTGGCTATAATTCAGTATCAGTTGACTCTAATAAGATAGGGAAGTGATTGCTTCCATATAAATCTAGTAAAACATTCCAATTAAAATCAAGAAAGGAATTAGGTGTACAGAGAGAGAGAGAGAGAGAGAGAGAGAGAGAGAGAGAGAGAGAGAGAGAGAGAGAGAGAGAGAGAGAGAGAGAGAGAGAGAGAGAGAGAGATCTATTGTTGTTAAAGTACCGGTTTGATTATGGAAACGAGTCATGTCTCCAGAGTTTAAAATCTCTAATCCTGACTGCTTGATAAAAGAAGCAATTAAAAGACCACGAGGGTTGATACTCGTAGCGTCATCATCCCACAAAGGATGGTGACTACTAAAGTCTCGCAATAAAAAAAAAAAAGAGAACAAGGAATAACATTTAAAAGGTTATAAGTTCATTCATCTCGATAGGAACACTGGGAAGCAGATATTGACTGCACAATGTATAAAAACGATTTATAAAATCCTTAATAGCAACAACCTGCAGAAGCGAACGAACTTGAAGATGAATCTTTTGTAACAAAATGGCAGTGCCGCCATGGTAGCCCTGACCAGAAATTAGAGTGGAGAAGAAAGCACAACATCGAAGAAGACCAAAGTGAGTGGAATCTACGAGTATTGTCTCTTGCAAATAAATGGAAACAAGAGAAAACATAGAGATCAACACCCGGAGTTCTTTCCAGGACTCACGCAAACCGCGACAATTCCACTGCATAATCCTGAATATTTTAGTGGGTTTGTTTCAGAGAAGTCCCAGAGAGAAGCTTCCCCTTGGCAACCTGAGTAGGTCTTATTTGGGTGGCGAGGTTTATCTGGTTCTACGTTGCTTGTAGGCGCAGAAACTGAGATTGAGTATATAGTAATGTCTACCCACACACGTCTCTCTGAAACTACTCAAAGACCGGAAGAAGAGCATTTCTCGACAAAGACGGTATAGTATCGTTTTTGGAGGAGGGTCTATTTAGAAGATGGGCAGAGTAGCTCTCTACAGAAGTGGATGAATCACTCTGATTAATGATTTCTGTCTGAGGAACATCAGATGCTCCCAAAGGGATCTTTCTATGGGGGATGTCTGTTGATTCTAGGGACTCAGCAGATCCATAGAAACGTTTCTGGTGGAACCTTGGGGGATTTGTTTGCATATTTCTTCATAGATTTGAAAATCTTTGGAGATGTTCGTTGGGAATCCATGGGGCATGGATTTTTACAATATGAACTCCTGTACGAGTGGTCTGTGACGCATATGAAGATGCAGTGGTGGACTTTGCTAAAAAAAAAATAAATAGAGGAGGGTTTGGCTGAAGATAAAGAGGAGAGTTTGATTGTCATATTATCCAAAACAGAGAACTCGGAGACAGGAACTGAAGAAGCGACATTTTCACAAGAATGAGAAGAAACAATTGTTGGGTGAAAAAGGTGGAAATCTGCTACGACTGTATTACTTGTAGCAGAAGGAAAAAAAACTAAAGTGGAGGGATACGTCTTTGCACAACTCTTTTTCTGTCTAAAAACGTCTCGCCTTGCACTACCAAGACTTGTAAACTGGGAATTAGCCAGTTTAAGGATGTCCTGCTCGAGACGGTCATTCTTACATTGTCGGGAACGTAGCGGGAGAGTCTCCAACAAGAGAAAGAATAAGGTTCCGATTCGTATTCATGTGTAGGGTGTGAATCAAGGGCAGAGCAGTGATCGCACCGGGGACGATGTTTATACATACACAAGTAGTATTGTAAAGGATGATCGACAAAAGTCTTTACTGAGTGAAAAAAAAATATAATCATAACACGGTCAGGGAGAAAAGAATCATAGAAAGTGAGCATGATCATATTACTTTTTCCTCTAAGTTGGTCACTCGTTGAACGCAATCAGGAGTTAACTGAAGGATGTCATCTTCTGATAGTTCATACAGGTCTTGATTGTAAGTAAATACGTCCTTTACTCTAATTAAACGTCCGGTGTGGCTTGATGGATTAAAAGATCCCATCAGAAGGGTAAGGCAGGTGGGGGAGCATCATCGCCTACGTTAAATCTTTATCTCGGATCAAGACACTTTAGCCATATTTCTTGATGTTATTTGTAAGGAGGACTCCAGTCTCCCTTTCTAGATACTTGGCAGCATGAATAAAGTTACCTTGACCTTTCCTATAATATGCTAGAAACCATTAAGTTGTAGGTGGGTGGCAAACTTTAGAAGCACATTCTTTGGGATCATCAAAAGACATTAGGACAATAATCATTCTCGCTGTCAACTACATTTCTTGAGCGAATGACCTCAGGAATTAGACTGTTGTCTCTAAGACACAGATAATTTATTTATAGACAATCGCCGTCGTATTTCAGACGAATAAGGAAAACCATTCCAAAAGGCTTGAAAACCGAGCGGATAGCACGGTATGACCTGGAGGCATAGACATTAATGATCATACGAGTGTCAAGACAAGAATCAACAACCGACCTAACTTCCACCATGGGAAGCAACAGCAGGGTGAGTACGAGCTCTGTCTGCAAATCACCATCACGACCAGAGGGTGACGTCTCGAGGGCCTGGTCGACTGCCCCTCGAGGACCAGAGGAATTTTTATGATTACTCATAAGGATATTATATAAATAAAAATGGGTCAAGTGGCCAAAGGAAACCGCCTACCAGGACTACGAGGGGGGCGAGCGCTGGCCGCAGCGAAAGGGGTACCTCGCCCCCATGAAGGCCACTTATTTTCAAAAGTGGCACCTCGTGATTCAAAAGTTGTCCACGTCGGAGCTAACACCTCCCCCCCACAACACATCCCAGCCCAGACACCCAAGAATCCAGCACAAGACGAGCTCAAATGGTGGCCCCCCTGGTGGGCGGCAACGTTGACTCGTACTGGCAGCCTAACTTCGGGAACCATTTAGTCTGGTCCCTCACTGGCGACCTTGCTAACATGGATAGTCCTCTCCCCCTAAGTAGGGCGGAACAGGGGCAGAAACCCCCTCTAGACTTGCTCGCCAGCTCATAGAGACACGGAAGCCTCCCCACCACGACATGGCGGTTCCCACTAGAGGTGTGGGGGTTAGGGAGAGGGACATACGACATAAGAATCAGTAAAATAGGAAAGTGATTGCTAGATAAAAAAAAAAATTATCTTGGACCGACCAAGTGAAGTTAGGCCAGAGAGAAGGGGAGAAAAATGAGAGATCTGAACAAGAGAAGGTATGAGTTCTGGAGTTGAAGTGGGTTGGGGAGTCATTATTAAGGACAAGATCTGTGGAAACAAGGATGGACTTTAGGGAGCGACCTCAAGAATTATTGAAAGACTCTCTTTACAGAGTATGGCGACAGTTAAAGTCACTGACTACCAATAAAGAAGGAGAGAGAGAGAGAAAAGAAGAATATTGAGAACATCAAGATCGAGAGAGTCAGAAGGAGAAAGATTAATGATAGTTATCCAACGATGGAGATGGATTTTAATAACAGTGCACGGGAGAGGGGTGTCGATGGATTGAAAAACGTATTATGTATGAAAAGGCAATAGATTTATGGGAGGAGAGGGGATTATAGTGAGGGATCGGAACAGGAGAAGAGGTGAGGAATGTTTCCTGGAGGCATATCAGCCTAGAATCATAGCTGTTGATAAGAAGGCGAAGGTCATGGCGGTGGGCTGTGAAACCACGAAAGTTCCATTGTAAAATAGCCAGGATGATTGTTCAGCGGCTAATGTGGCATACAAGGATGCAACCGAATTGCTGCTGAAGGACTAACAAGCAGATTAAGGCAAATGGCATCAAACAATATTCATCTGATTCACTTGCTGGAATTTAGACAGAAAGAATTTGTCATTTTGAAATGTGAGAGAAAGGTACTCAAAGAAGAAGTACTCACGTTGAAAAAAGATATTAGTACGAAATCGGAAGTTGGAGAGAAACTCAGCAAGCTTAAATATCGTCTGGATTACCAGGAAGACTACCTAAGACGTAATAACCTGTGCTTTGATGGTCTCAATGAATTACTAAACGAGATATGGGAAGACACGGAGGTCAAGATACAAAGATTGCTTTGAGACTGGAACTGGAACTTGGAGTGGTTGAGCTAGAGAGGGCACACAGAGTGGGCACCAAATTCAATATCGGAACTAATCGTGTATGTACCGTGATTGCTCGATTTGAAGATCGGCAGAAGCATTACGACTCTGCCAAGCTCAGGAACACAGATATTTATGTCAATGAAGATCTGTGTCAATTCCGTCTACAAATAAGGAAAGTCCAGCTACCGGAATCAAAGAAGGTAAGAGCAGAGGAGAAACTCACCTATTTCTGCCACACCATGCTAATCATCCGGGATTGAGGAGAACGAGTAAAGCGGCTTCAAGGTTCCAGGGAGCCATCCCTTGCAGGCAGGCTGTTGGGTTTGCTCCCCCTGGTGTGGACATTCACGCTAGTGGTTCTGTCCCGTATGGTGGTGGTGCTTCTGCCGGGACCGGAGATTCTGCTGGTGCTGGTGCTATTGATGCTGCCTCTAGTGCCATCGCGTATTTCTTGATAAAAAGTCCGCCCCACCCCAAATCCACCCGACACCCCCAACTAACCCTTTAAACAAGCTTGAAAACCTGTGGGAAATCGTTTATTTATTATTATTTTTTTGAGTGGGGGGTAAGAAAAATAAGCAAAATAAGGGCGTTCAAAAATCTAATGAAATTTACACTAATATTTTGAATATCTCTAACCTATCCTAGCCCCTAGCCCATCCCCCCTGTTGAACGTTAACCTAACCCAGCCGGTGAGGCTGCGTCCCAACCTGGAACCCCCTATCGCTAGGACGTTAACCTAGCATAACCTAGCATAACCTAACCTAATCTACGAAGAATCCCTTCAGTGTGCTGGAGGAAGGGAAGGAGAAGGAGGTGGACAGGGCGGGAGGAGGCAAGAAGGAGGGGGCAGATGCAGTTACCCTGCCCCAAGGTAGAGTGCTTGTGCTTTGGTGATAGTCAGGTTAGGCACTTAGATAGTGCGTACTGTGCTAGGGATAAGAAGCGTAGATCGAGGGTGTGTTTGCCGGGGGCCGGGATAGGGAAGGTAGGCTAGACACGTGCTTGGAAAAAGATGGGACCAAGCCCATTGTTTTTCTCAGTGCAGGAGGGAATGACCTTGCTAAGGTCAGGAGTGAGGAGCTTATCAGGAGGTTTCGACAGGCTTTGGACAGGATTAGGGACAAGGGAGGGATCCCCGTGGTATGTGGTGTCTTGCCGAGGAGGGGAGTTGGTGCTGAGTGGCTGTCCAGGGCTATTACAGTGAATCGCAGGCTCGCAAATCATTGTAGGAGTAATGGATGGACGTTCATCGACAACTGGGACCTTTTCTATGGTAGCGACACCTTGTACGCCAGGGATGGAGTGCATTTGTCACGCCAGGGTGTTCGTGTTTTGGCCGAAACACTCGAGCGGGAGTTAACTGCACTCCAGCACTTTTTTCGTTAGTCGGGAGGGAAGAAGGGGTAGTGAGGAGAAGGCGAGGGGCAAATTAGTTAAATCTAGAAAGGTAGCTAGCTCAGGGATGGTGAGAAATAGCTTAAGTGTTTACTACACAAACTGTAGAAGTATTCTGAATAAAATAGATTTGCTTAGAGGAATAGCGAGCGTAGAGAAATTTGATATCATTGCTTTAACTGAAACTTGGTTAGATATGTCAGGAAAAGTATTTAATCCAGAGGTTAAGATAGATGGGTATACAGTGTTCTATAAAGATAGGGAAAACAGGAGAGGAGGAGGCGTCGCGTTATACGTTAGGGACACATTACAGTGTTGTGTGAACAATAGAATTAAAACAGATAGCAAAGCAGAGTCGATATGGGTAGATATTAAGGAAGGATCGCAGTCAGTAGTACTACGGGTAGTTTACAGATCACCGACCAGTACAGAGGAAATTAACACCTCACTGTGGCAGGAATTAAATAGAGCAGGCAGGTACAGTCAGGTATGTGTGGTAGGAGATTTTAATTTTAGGAATATCGACTGGAGTCTGATTGTGGGTAACAAGGAAGCAGAGGAATTTCTTAAGGTAATTCAGGATAATTTTTTAAAACAGGTAGTCATAGAACCCACAAGGGGAAATAATATTCTAGATCTAACTCTTACTAACAGGGAGGAAGCAGTCACGCAGGTAGAGGTTGGAGGACAGCTAGGTAACAGTGACCATAGGGAAATTAGGTACAATTTAGAATGGGAAGAAACTGTTAGAAACAAAAACACTAGTAAAATACCTGACTTTAGGAGAGCAGATTTTGAAGAATTAAAAAGGTACCTCCAAGGAGTGGACTGGCAAAGGATGCAGGGTGAGGTCAGGTCAGGGACGGAGTTCAGAGAGATAAGGCAGGATGTGAGAGGTGAGGTGAGGCTCCGGAAGGGAGGAGGAAAGGGGAAGGGGGGAGATAGGTGTGAGTATGTTGGAATGTCTGATCATGCTGAAATGATAGAGGTCAGGTCGAGGCGAGTAGATGAGGGAGGGGAGAGGATGGTAGGGGACGAGATGAGGGGATTAGGTGAAGTAAATGTAGATAAATTGTATAAATATTTCGTAGGTAAAGTTCATACAGGTCAGTTAGCAAATATCCCTTATAGAACAATAAGATCACAAAAAAATGACCCTAAATGGATGACTGCTAGGTTAAAGCATTATATAGGGCGTAAGAGAAGTATATATAAGAGATTAAGGGTAGGTGAAGAAATTTTAAGGACACAATATAATGAATTAAAACAGTCAGGAAGTTAACGAGGAAAGCTATTAAAGGTAGCCAGCCAGGCGAAGACGGACCCCAAGGGATTTTATCAGGTATACAGGACGAAGAATAAGGATACTGTAGGTCCATTAAAGGCAGCAGATGGGGAGCTGGTTAGTTCTGGGGAGGAGATTAGTAAACTTCTGAATGATTATTTTTTAACTGTCTTCACCCAGGAAAACATGGAGGATATGCCAGATAGTGAACAGGTGTTTAGAGCAGATGAGAATGAGAAGCTGACATATTTCCATAACTAGGGAGATAGTGGAACAGGAGATAGATAGGCTAAAAAAGTTCAAGTCACCAGGACCTGATGAAATATATCCCAGAGTACTCGTACTTAAGGAATGTAAAGAGATTATTAGTGAGCTGTTAGTTTCTGTCTTTAGGAGATCACTGGAGTCGGGTGCGGTACCAGTAATGTGGAGGCAGGCTAATGTAGTACCCATCTTTAAGAAAGGAGATAAAACTTTAGCGTTTAATTATAAACCTGTCAGCTTAACTTCAGTTGTAGGTAAAATGTTAGAGTCAATAATAGCGAGGAACATTAGGGAACATTTAGATAAACATAACTTGATTAATCAGTCACAGCATGGCTTCACGAAGTGGAAGTCTTGCCTGACAAACTTGTTAAGTTTTTACGGTAAGGTGTACGAGGCAGTAGATAATGGCGATAGTTATGATATCTTATATCTGGACTTTAGTAAAGCATTTGACAAGGTACCCCATCAAAGGCTCCTGAGAAAGGTTAGGGCACACGGGATAGATGGGAATGTTAGGCTGGATAGGGTCATGGCTAGGTAACAGGCGACAGAGAATGGTAATAAACGGCTCGAAATCCGAGTGGGGTCATGTAATTAGTGGGGTGCCACAGTATCAGTATTAGGGCCATGGTTATTTCTAATATATATTAATGACTTGGATAGTGGAATTAGTAGTGATGTTAGTAAATTTGCGGAAGACACAAAGATAGGTAGATCAATTAGGTAGGAATCGGATGCCATCGCCTTGCAGGCAGACGTAGATAGAATGAATGAATGGACGGATAGATGGCAAATGCAATTTAATATCAATAAATGCAAAGTGCTTAGCGTAGGTAGAGGAAACCCACATAATAGGTACACATTAAACAACCAAACTCTGGTAGGTACAGGGTACGAGAAAGATTTAGGAGTTATAGTTAGCTCTGAACTCCGTCTAAGGAAACAATGCATAGAAGCCAGAAACAAGACAAATAGGGTACTAGGATTCATTTTTAGGAATGTTAAAAGTAGAAGGCCGGAAGTAATATTAAAGTTATACTTGGGGCTGGTCAGACCTCATCTAGACTACGCTGTACAGTTCTGGTCCCCACATTACAGGAAAGATATAGGTCTATTACAATCAGTACAGAGGAGAATGACTAAAAGGATACAGGGGATGAGGAGTATTCCTTACGAGGCGAGGTTGAAGCTGTTAAATTTACATTCTCCAGAGAGACAGGTTAAGAGGGGACCTGATAGAAGTCTTTAAGTGGTATAAGGGTTATAACAAGGGAGATGTAAGCAAAATTCTTAGGATCAGCTACCAGGGTAGAAAAAGAAATAACGGTTTCAAGCTTGAAAAATTTAGGTTTAGGAAGGAGATAGGAAAATATTGGTTCTCAAATAGAGTGGTAGATGAGTGGAACGGACCCAGTAATCATGTAGTTAGTGCTAGGACACTAGAGAGCTTTAAAAGAAGATTAGACAAGTTTATGGATGGGGATAACAGATGGAAATAGGTAGGTGTGTTTCATACAGGGACTGCCACGTGTAAGCCTGGTCGCTTCTTGCAGCTTCCCTTATTTCTTATGTTCTTATGTTCTAATCTAACCAAACCTAACATAACCTAGCCTAATTTAACCTAACCTAGCATAACTCAGGCGGATCTGAAGGGCAAGGCGCGCAGGATTCTTAAGAGAAAGGACGGAGAGAAGGAGCAAAAGAAGTATCTCATACTTCCGAAATGCGACTTGACACAGGCACGCTGGTTATAGTGTGGTGACCACCGGAGGGAGAAAGATTGGCGAGATACTTCGTACGAAGCAGAGGAGCAGCCCTGACAGCATAGTATACGAAATACTATGCGGAGGATGCAATTCCAGCTACTTTGGAGAAATAAGTAAGGGTTTGGACACCAGGATGAAAGAACACCGTGCGGACGTGAGGCACCAGCACACATCCAGCGCTCTGGTGAACCACGTAGTCAACTAGCCAAATGGAAGGGTGCCAAGGTCTTTCCACCAGTGCCTGGGCAAAAAGGAAAGAAAGGTACTGGAAGCATTGTACATCAACTTGAACAAGAACTTAAACAAGAGGTCGGGTGATGTCGTGTGGGCGGAACCCGCTGCAGCATTCTGCCTCCCCCCCCCCAGGTTAAGGTGACACGGCGGCCAATCGGCGACCTGTTTTGGGGTTCGGCAGCGCACCGTCAGTTGCCACCATCCCAATATAAGGAGGCTCTAGACCGGAGCAAACCCAGTTCCCCTGAAAAAGCTGTAGGCGAAACCGGTCTGGAATAAACTGAACTCCATACATCTGTGTTTTCCTCCCCACCTCCTCCTCCAACTTGTCTAAATGTCTGAACTGTATCTTATATCATTACTGAAGTTGTACAGGAAAGTATCCCAGTAAAATCTATTAGAGCTAAGAACAAGAGTCTACACAAACCCTGGATCACCCCTGAATTAACCCACCATATTAAAGAAAGGCACAAACTTTATAAGAAACATGTGAGAGTATATATATATATATATATATATATATATATATATATATATATATATATATATATATATATATATATATATATATATATATATATATATATATATATATATATATATATATATATATATATATTTAGACAAACAGTATAGAGAAATACGGTAAATAATTTATTAACAAAGGCACAAAAAAAAAATACTATCAAGCTAAATTTACCAACAGCATGGGAAATGGCAAGAAAATATGGGAAGTTATCGATGAAATAGTTAATAAAATGAGAGAAATAAGGCAAGATTTGAATATCTAGATACTAATAACACGGAAATCACAGATCAACTAATATTAAGCAATCATATCAATAATTATTTCGTAAATATTGGCAAAAACCTCGAAAACAACTTGCCATGTACCAACACAAATCCAGTGTCATAATTAACTAATAATTATGATGAATTCCTTCCCTCAGATACCTCACCAGAAGAAGTATCACCCATCATTAAATCATTAAAAGACTCAGCACCGGGCTACGATAACATCCATGTCAAAGTCATCAAGGACAATTAACTTATCCTTTCACACAAGTAGTTTCCCGAACAAGCTGAAAATCGCCTTAATAATTCCCATTCACAAAAGAAGTAAGGTTGAACAAGTAGCCAATTATACACCCGTATTCATACTTCCATTCTTACCAAGATACATGAAAGAGCTATGTACAACAGACTTGTAGAAGTTTTTAACATTAATGCGATATTAACAAACTGTTAATCTGGATTCATGAGAAATTTTCACCTAAATTAGCACTCACTAAACTAATAGATATAGTCCTGCAAAGTCTTGGGGATAAAATTTTGCATTTTTTTTTTTTTTTTTTTACTTTAAAAAAAGCGTTTCAAACATTAGATCATGAATTACTATTGAAAAAAACTGTCATTAAGGGATAAGGGGAAACATAACGGCTGGTTAAGACTTCACTTACATTTCAAAAGGAGTACGACAGGGTTCTACACCTGGTCGCTTGTTTTTTTTTTATTTTATTATTGCATGTAAATTATGTAGTTAACCCCTCAAATGCTTTAAAATTCACATTTTTCGCATATAACACAAGTATAACACATGACATGCACTCTAGCATCACAACATTAAATCTTGATCTTGAATCAGTATCTACCTGGTTGTTAAGTAATAAATTGTTACTAAATATAGAAAAATCCAATTAATATATATATATATATATATATATATATATATATATATATATATATATATATATATATATATATATATATATATATATATATATATATTGGTAACACACATGTTAAATTTGTGACAATGAAATAAAAAAAAACACTGAATTGAATATTTAGGTATAATCATAGATAACAAGCAAACTTAGAAAGATCGTAGCACCTATATAAGTAATAAACTGTTAAGTAATAAATTGTTACTAAATATAGAAAAATCCAATTAATATATATATATATATATATATATATATATATATATATATATATATATATATATATATATATATATATATATATATATATATATATATATATATATATATATATATATATATATATATATATATATATATATATACGAGGTGTGTCATTAAAGTTCCAGGACTGGTGTCCTAAAAGATGAATTTCAAACCCAAGCCACAAACCACCATATTTCCCCTTCAAAGTAATCCTTCTGGAGTATACAACTGCGCTCCCAACCCTCTACAGTCACTAATCTTTTTCTTACGTGCTTTTAAAATCATGTCCTCTGTTGCAGGTCGTTTAACAATGAGCGCTGAACAGCGAACAAACTTGAAGTTTTTGGTGCAGTTGGGGAAAACGCCGTCAGAAGCACTGGGTATGCTGCAAAAAGTGTACGGGGATGAGACAATGTCACGCTCACGTGTTTTTGAGTGGTGCAAGAGGTTCAAAGAGGGCCGGGAGGACGTGGAAGATGACCCCAGGAGTGGAAGACCCTCAACGAGCAGGAATGAGGCCAATGTTGAGCGTGTCAAGCAGATGGTGCGTGACGATCGTCGGTTGACTGTTCGAAAGATCGCAGATGAGCTTGGCATGAACCACAACAGCGTGTGGAAGATTATCACTGAAGATCTGGGCATGCGGAAAGTCTGTGCGAAGATGGTGCCGAGACTCCTGAACGATGACCAGAAGGGACGACGCATGCAGGTGTGTCAGGACATCCTCGAGCGTCTGGAAACTGAACCAGACTTGCTCAGGAGAGTCATCACCGGCGATGAGTCCTGGGTATTTGAGTACGACCCGGAGACCAAACGCCAGAGCCTTCAATGGAAGAGTCCGGCGTCGCCACGGCCGAAGAAAGCAAGGCAGTCCAGGTCCAGCTTCAAGGTCATGTTGATCGCTTTCTTCGATGTGAGGGGCATCGTCCACTGCGAGTTCTTGCCACAGGGCCAGACAGTCAACCAACATGTGTACAAAGAAGTACTGCGGCGTCTGCTTCGTGCAGTGCGCGAGAAGAGGCGGGAGTTGTGGCAGGGCAACTCGTGGCTGCTTCACCACGACAATGCGCCTGCTCACAATGCCCTGAGCATCAGAGAGTTCTTGGCCAAGAAGAACATCGCCGTGCTGGAGCAACCGCCCTACTCACCTGACCTCGCTCCGTGCGACTTCTTCCTCTTCCCCAAGCTCAAGGAGGTCATGAAGGGGACCCGTTTTGATGATGCGGACGACATCAAAAAGGCCGTGACGACGGAGCTGAGGAGCATCCCGCAAGAATCCTTCCAGCAGTGCATGCAAGCCTGGCAGAGAAGGATGGACAAGTGCATGCGGTGCCAGGGGGATTACTTCGAAGGAGATAACCTATAGTTTGTAGCCTGGATGTGAAATAAAACTTGTGTGGCACCAGTCCTGGAACTTTAATGACACACCTCGTATATGTATATATATATATATATATGTATATATATATATATATATTGGTAACACACATGTTGAAATTTGTGAAAATGAAATAAAAAAAAACACTGAATTTAATATTTAGGTATAATCATAGATAACAAGCAAACTTAGAAAGATCGTAGCACCTATATAAGTAATAAACTCTCTAAATCCTTTGAAAAGTACACAAAATAAAACCTCTGTTCATCAAAAACATTCCACTAATAGTATACTAAATTATGTTTAACTCTTAATTGCAGTATTACAAAGCATTCTGGGGAATGGCAACAACTACCTCAACTAATCCCTCAAACTACGGTCCTATTGCTTTAATTTCCTGTCTATCTGAAGTTTTTGAATCTATCCCCAACAGAAATTCTTCACATCTATCACTTAACTTTCTATCTGATCGCCAGTATGGGTTCCGTCAAGGCCGCCCTACTGGTGATCTGGTTTTTCTTACTAAGTCTCTGTCATCCTCTTTTAGAAACTTAGGTGAAACTTGTGCCTTAGATATATCAAAAGCTTTTGATAGATCTGGCACAAAGCAATTATTTCCAAATACCTTCTAATGGCTTCTATCCTTCTCTCTGTAACTTCATCTCAAGTTTCCTTTCTGATCGTTCTATTGCTGCTGTGGTAGACGGTCAGAGTTCTTCTCCTAAATCTATTAACAATGGCGTTCCTCAGGGTTCTGTCCTGCCACACACTCTCTTCCTATTATTCATCAATGATCTGAACCAAACTTGCCCTATCCACTCCTACGCTGATGATCCCATCCTCCACTTTTCCACATCTTTTCGTAGACGTCCAACCCTTCGGGAAGTAAACATTTCACGTAGGGAAGCCACAAAACGCCTGACTTCTGATCTTTCTAAAATTTCTGACTGGGCAGAGCAAACTTAGTATTATTTATTTTTTTCAAAAACCCAATTCCCCCATCTATCAGTTCGACACAACCTTCCAGAGAACTATCCCCCTCTTCTTCAATGACACTCAACAGCCCCCCTCTTCTACACAGAACATCCTCGGTCTTTTTTTTTTTTTTTTATGTAGGAAGGATACTGGCCAAGGGCAACAGAAATGCCAGTCCCATAAAAGGGTCAAAGCAGTGGTAAAAAATTGGTGGATAAGTGTCTTGAAACCTCCCTCTTGAAGGAATTCAAGTCATAGGAAGGTGGAAATACAGAAGCAGGCAGGGAGTTCCAGAGTTTACCAGAGAAAGGGATGAATGAATGAGAATACTGGTTAACTCTTGCGTTAGAGAGGTGGACAGAATAGGGCTGAGAGAAAGAAGAAAGTCTTGTGCAGCGAGGCCGCGGAAGGAGGGGAGGCATGCAGTTAGCAAGATCAAAAGAGCAGTTAGCATGAAAATAGCGGTAGAAGACAGCTAGATATGCAACGTTGCGCCGGTGAGAGAGAGGCTGAAGAAAGTCAGTTAGAGGAGAGGAGTTGATGAGACGAAAAGCTTTTGATTCCACCCTGTCTAAAAGAGCAGTATGAGTGGAACCCCCCAGACATGTGAAGCATACTCCCTACATGGACGATTAAGGCCCTTGTACAGAGTTAGCAGTTGGGGGGGTGATAAAAACTGGCAGTGACGTCTCAGAACACCAAACTTCATAGAAACTGTTTTAGCTAGAGATGAGATGTGAAGTTTCCAGTTCAGATTAAAAGTAAAGGACAGACCGAGGATGTTCAGTGTAGAAGAGGGGGACAGTTGAGTGTCATTGAAGAAGAGGGGATAGTTGTCTGGAAGGTTGTGTCGAGTTGATAGATGGAGGAATTGAGTTTTTGAGGCATTGAACAATACCAAGTTTGCTCTGCCCCAATCAGAAATTTTAGAAAGATCAGAATTCAGGCGTTCTGTGGCTTCCCTGCGTGATATGTTTACTCGTACTTCCTAAAGGGTTGGATGTCTATGAAAAGACGTGGAAAAGTGCAGGGTGGTATCATCAGCGTAGGAGTGGATAGGACAAGATGTTTGGTTTAGAAGATCATTAATGAATAATAAGAAGAAAGTGGGTGACAGGACAGAACCCTGAGGAACACCACTGTTAATAGATTTAGGAGAAGAACAGTGACCGTCTACCACAGCAGCAATAGAGCGGTCAGAAAGGAAACTTGAGATGAAGTTACAGAGAGAAGGATAAAAACCGTAAGAGGGTAGTTTGGAATTCAAAGCTTTGTGCCAGACTCTATCAAAAGCTTTTGATATGTCCAAGGCAACAGCAAAAGTTTCACCAAAATCTCTAAAAGATGGGTCTCTGACACGGAAGCAGTAGTCATTCCAAGGAAAATCAGCAAAATACCTCCTCGGGTCCCCCCAACTAGCAGAGG
Source organism: Scylla paramamosain (assembly GCF_035594125.1). Taxonomy (NCBI): domain Eukaryota; kingdom Metazoa; phylum Arthropoda; class Malacostraca; order Decapoda; family Portunidae; genus Scylla; species Scylla paramamosain. Next base: position 1,646,856 of record NC_087170.1, on the reverse strand, counting down.
CAAAACGCCAGAGGCACCTTCGCTTAGGGGGATCCTGAGGAGGGATTGGAGTGATAGGACAAGATAAGGATATGAGAGTGTGATCGGAGGAGCGCAACGAAGAAGAAAGGGTGACAGCATAAGCAGAAGGATTAGAGGTCAGGAAAAGGTCAAGAATGTTGGGCGTATCTCCAAGACGGTCAGGAATACGAGTAGGGTGTTGCACCAATTGCTCTAGGTCATGGAGGATACCAAAGTTGTAGGCTAGTTCACCAGGATGGTCAGTGAAGGGAGAGGAAAGCCAAAGCTGGTGGTGAACATTGAAGTCTCCAAGAATGGAGATCTCTGCAAAAGGGAAGAGGGTCAGAATGTACTCCACTTTGGAAGTTAAGTAGTCAAAGAATTTCTTATAGTCAGAGGAGTTAGGAGAGAGGTATACTGCACAGATAAATTTAGTATGAGAGTGACTCTGTAGTCGTAGCCAAATGGTGGAAAACTCGGAAGATTCAAGAGCGTGGGCACGAGAGCAGGTTAAGTCACTGGGCACATAAACGCAGCATCCAGCTTTGGATCGAAAATGAGGATAGAGAAAGTAGGAGGAAACAGAAAAGGGGATATTGTCAGTTACCTCAGACACCTGAGTTTCAGTGAGGAAAAGATGAGGTTTAGAAGAGGAGAGGTGGTGTTCTACAGATTGAAAGTTAGATCTTAGACCGCGAATGTCGCAGAAGTTAATGAAGAAAAAGTTAAGGGGGGGTGTCAAGACACTTAGGGTCGTCGACAGAAAGGCAGTCCGACCTGGGGACATTTATGGTCATCTCCCCAGATGGGGACTCCGAGGCTGGTGTAGGACTCGCCATGATGATTTTAAAATTTTTGAGTGAAGGGTGTGTGTGTTATTTGGTGCTTGTAGTTTTGTGTGGAGTAAGAGAGTTGTCTTTAGAGGGCAGGCTGTGACTGCCCCCTTGTGTTGTGAGACACAAAGCGAAACTTTCAGTGAGGTCACAGCTGGATTTAATGATAAGTTCACAGCACCCCCTGAGCAGTGCTTTAGACCTCACTGGGAGTAATTATCGTTTCGGCAGGTGTACACTGTCTCCTCCTCCTATATATATATATATATATATATATATATATATATATATATATATATATATATATATATATATATATATATATATATATATATATATATATATATATATATATATATATATATATATATATATATATATATATATATTGTCCCACAAGTTTCCATACGTAGAAAATATTATAAAATATTATAGAATTATAGAAAAAAAAACATTGTCATTTATATAATATACCCAACATGAGTGCCCTTCTGCTGAAAGCACGTTTTGATGCGTGTTCTCCACTGCTGAAGAACACATTCAAATACATCTAGATTTATGCTTGTAATGTATGGAAACTTATGGGATACCCAGTATATATATATATATATATATATATATATATATATATATATATATATATATATATATATATATATATATATATATATATATATATATATATATATATATATATATATATATATATAGATAGATAGATAGATAGATACGCCCAACATTCTTGACCTTTTCCTGACCTCTAATCCTTCTGCTTATGCTGTCACCCTTTCTTCTCCGTTGGGCTCCTCCGATCACAATCTCATATCTTTATCTTGTCCTATCACTCCAATCCCTCCTCAGGATCCCTCTAAGCGAAGGTGCCTCTGGCGTTTTGCCTCTGCTAGTTGGGGGGACCTGAGGAGGTATTTTGCTGATTTTCCTTGGAATGACTACTGCTTCCGTGTCAGAGACCCGTCTTTGTGTCCTAAGCGCATAACAGAGGTGAAAGTGTCTGGCATGGAGGCGTACATTCCTCACTCTTTTTCTCGACCTAAACCTTCTAAACCTTGGTTTAACACAGCTTGTTCTCGTGCTATACATGATAGAGAGGTGGCCCACAAAAGGTGCTTAAGCCTTCCATCACCAGAATCTCATGCACTTTATATTTCTGCCCGGAACCATGCCAAGTCTGTTCTCCAACTAGCCAAAAACTCCTTCATTAACAGAAAATGTCAAAACCTTTCAAGATCTAACTCCCCTCGTGATTTCTGGCATCTAGCCAAAAATATCTCCAATAACTTTGCTTCTTCTTCTTTCCCTCCTTTACTTCAACCAGATGGCACCACTGCTATCACATCTATTTCTAAAGCTGAAATGTTTGCTCAAACCTTTGCTAAAAACTCTACCTTGGACGATTCTGGGCTTGTTCCTCCCTCTCCTCCACCCTCTGACTACTTCATGCCACGTATTAAAATTCTTCGTAATGATGTTTTCCATGCCCTCGCTGGCCTAAACCCTCAGAAGGCTTATGGACCTGATGGGGTCCCTCCTATTGTTCTCCGAAACTGTGCCTCCGTGCTTGCACCTTGCCTAGTCAAACTCTTTCAGCTCTGTCTGTCAACATCTACCTTTCCTTCTTGCTGGAAGTTTGCCTACATTCAACCTGTTCCTAAAAAGGGTGACCGTTCCAATCCCTCAAACTACCGTCCTATTGCTTTAATTTCCTGCTTATCTAAAGTTTTTGAATCTATCCTCAACAGGAAGATCCTTAAACATCTATCACTTCACAACCTTCTATCTGATCGCCAGTATGGGTTCAGTCAAGGCCGCTCTACTGGTGATCTTCTGGCTTTCCTTACTGAGTCTTGGTCATCCTCTTTTAGAGACTTTGGTGAAACTTTTGCTGTTGCCTTGGACATATCAAAAGCCTTTGATAGAGTCTGGCACAAAGCTTTGATTTCAAAACTACCCTCCTACGATTTCTATCCTTCTCTCTGTAATTTCATCTCAAGTTTCCTTTCTGACCGTTCTATTGCTGCTGTGGTAAACGGTCACTGTTCTTCTCCTAAATCTATTAACAGTGGTGTTCCTCAGGGTTCTGTCCTGTCACCCACTCTCTTCTTATTATTCATTAATGATCTTCTAAACCAAACTTCCTGTCCTATCCACTTTTATGCTGATGATACCACCCTGCACTTTTCCACGTCTTTTCATAGACGTCCAACCCTTCAGGAGGTAAACATATCACGCAGGGAAGCCACAGAACGCCTGACTTCTGATCTTTCTAAAATTTCTGATTGGGGCAGAGCAAACTTGGTATTGTTCAATGCCTCAAAAACTCAATTCCTCCATCTATCAACTCGACACAATCTTCCAGACAACTATCCCCTCTTTTTCAATGACACTCAACTGCCCCCCTCTTCTACACTGAACATCCTCGGTCTGTCCTTTACTTATAATCTGAACTGGAAACTTCACATCTCATCTCTAGCTAAAACAGCTTCTATGAAGTTAGGTGTTCTGAGACGTCTCCGCCAGTTTTTCTCACCCCCCCAGCTGCTAACTCTGTACAAGGGCCTTATCCGTCCATGTATGGAGTATGCTTCACATGTCTGGGGGGTTCCACTCATACTGCTCTTCTAGACAGGGTGGAATCAAAAGCTTTTCGTCTCATCAACTCCTCTCTTCTAACTGACTGTCTTCAGCCCCTCTCTCACCGCCGCAATGTTGCATATCTAGCTGTCTTCTACCGCTATTTTCATGCCAACTGCTCTTCTGATCTTGCTAACTGCATGCCTCCCCTCCTTTCGCGGCCTCGCTGCACAAGACTTTCTTCTTTCTCTCACCGCTATTCTGTCCACCTCTCTAAGGCAAGAGTTAACCAGTATTTTCAATCATTCATCCCTTTCTCTGGTAAACTCTGGAACTCCCTGCCTGCTTCTGTATTTCCACCTTCCTATGACTTGAATTCCTTCAAGAGGGAGGTTTCAAGACATATATATATATATATATATATATATATATATATATATATATATATATATATATATATATATATATATATATATATATATATATATATATATATATATATATATATATATATATATATATAATTTTGGCAATAGAAAAATTTATTTTAATATTGATTAGAGAGATGTCTTAACGGGACGAGTCCTGAGCTTCTGAACGCATTATGAACAATTTAAGGGTAAACCGGGAACCAGGACTTGAGTTTGGAAAGGGAGATGTAAGGGAGCGTAACCTACTAGGGCGACGATAAATTTGTGCATGTGTGAGAGAATGGCGCATACCAATCGTAGCGACGAAATTCAGAGGGGAGGATGATGCATATATATATATATATATATATATATATATATATATATATATATATATATATATATATATATATATATATATATATATATATATATATATATATATATATATATATATATATATATATATATATATATATATATATATATATATATATATATATATATATATATTTGTAATTTTGACAATAGAAAAAATTATTTTAATATTAATTAGAGATATGTCTTAACGGGACGAGTTCTGAGCGTCCTGAGAAGCTGAAAGGATGACGAGAGATCGAGAGAATTGGAGGCGTTCGGGGAATGGGCGAAGAGCTTCTGAACGCATTATGAACAATTTAAGGGTAAACCGGAAACCAGGGCCTGAGTTTGGAAAGGGAGATGTAAGAGGGCGTAACCTACTAGGACGACGATAAATTTGTGCATGTGTGAGAGAATGGCCAATACCAATCGTAGCGACGAAATTCAAAGGGGAGGATGATGCATACTGAGAGCGAAAGGGACGAAGAGAAGGCAAGATCTACCCTGTGTCTTCCCTTTTACCTTTGAGGAAAAAAAAAAAAAATAAATAAATAAAAGACCAAAATTTAACGTGGCAAATAGTTGTGGTTCAGTTAAAACAAGACGACATAATATTTTCCCAATTATAAAGTCGTATATTATAGATGCAACGAATATGTTTGTCTCTTTTACATCAACAACACGAAATTTCAATACACAGGGGAACCAGAAAAGCGGGAAACTTTGTCACTCACTACCTGCCTATTTCTACGTTATTTTCTTTTAACGAGTAACGCTGAATTTACCTTTATGACAATTGTTTCCTTTATTGATCACGTTATGTTAACATGGAAAGGACGAGATAGATACCTTGATGGGTCGAGAATAGAGAGTAAAAGATAGTGGGTGGTCAAGAGAGCTAGTATGGCTCTAATGGTAATGTGTGTGTGCGTTATATCTGGTTGATGGCTACCCTGTGTGTGTGTGTGTGTGTGTGTGTGTGTGTGTGTGTGTGTGTTTGTGTGTGTGTGTGTATGTGTCATTCGTCTACGGTCGTCTGTTTGTCAACCAGCCAGCAGTTACCCTACGGAAAGAGCTCAGAGCTAATAGTGACTGATCTTTGTGTGTGCATTATATTATCTGGTCGGTGGACACTAGGAATGCACTGTGTGTGTGTGTGTGTGTGTGTGTGTGTGTTTATGTAGGAAGGACACTGGCCAAGGGCAACAAAAATGTAATAAAAAAAAATGCCCACTGAAATGCCAGTCCCATAAAAGGGTCAAAGCAGTGGTCGTCAATTGATGAATAAGTGTCTTGAAACCTCCCTCTTGAAGGAATTCAAGTCATAGGAAGGTGGAAATACAGAAGCAGGCAGGGAGTTCCAGAGTTTACCAGAGAAAGGGATGAATGATTGAGAATACTGGTTAACTCTTGCGTTAGAGAGGTGGACAGAATAGGGGTGAGAGAAAGAAGAAAGTCTTGTGCAGCGAAGCCGCGGAAGGAGGGGAGGCAAGATCAGAAGAGCAGTGTGTGTGTGTGTGTGTGTGTGTGTGTTATATCTAACAAGTGGAAGTTATGCTGCACTGTGTGTGTGTGTGTGTGTGTGTGTGTGTGTGTGTGTGTGTGTGTGTGTGTGTATGTGTGTGTGTGTGTGTGTGTGTGTGTGTGTGTAATAATAATAATAATAATAATAAACGGTTCATTCTTTAGGCAGTCAACAAACTGAAAATGTACATTGGGGGTGGGGAAATACTTGACATTAATCCTAAAGGTAAGTCAAATCTAGAAGTCAAATCTAGAAGGGACTATTGATTGATAACTCGCACCATGGTGGGAATCGCACTGAGTCTGTACCGGTCCGTACGCGGCGCCTTTAGGGGCGTTATCTTGTTGTGGTGTCTGGTGGCACGGGCGGGGCGAGGCGCATCAGGCGGCAGCATGTTTCTGAGACGTAGATGATTCAGAAGTCCCCTACCAAACTTCTCCAGAGCCTCACGGTACCTGGTGGATAGTCTGGACAGCCTCAGGGTGTTCAGGGCTTCTTCATAGGTGGTGTATGCAGGGCCAAGGATGACCCTGCACGCCCTTTTCTGCACACTCTCCAACTGTAGCTGTTGAGTTTGTGTGAGAGAGGAGGACCACGATGGGGAGGCGTACATGAGTTTGGGGAGGATGAAAGTAAGATACACCCCCCTTAACTCATCTGTCGGCGTCCCCAGCGACCTGAGTCTGCGCAGCATGTACAGCCTGTAGGTAGCTGATCTTATGGTGCTGGCGACATGCTGCTTCCAGGTCAGCTGGTCGTCCACCGTGACTCCGAGGAGCTTGGCACATCGGACCACCTGGAGGGGGTGAGGGCCCACTGAGAGCTGGGGAGGGGGCACTGGTACAGAGGAGGTACAGAAATGCATCACCACAGGTTTGTTGTGGTTGATGGTCATCCTGCTCTCCTCCGTCCACGTCTGCAGCCGCTCCAGAATCGCTTGCAGTGGCGAGTAGTCCGGGTTCTTGGTGGAAACTGGGACGCCCACGGTGCAGTCGTCCACATACTTCCAGCGATGGGGGGTGTCAGTGAGGGCGTCGTTAATGAGGAGGAGGAAGCATAGAGGACCCATCTTGGTCCCCTGGGAGATCCCACAAGTCAGCTGTTGGAAAGTAGAGACAGAGCCCTGATAGCGAACGGCCTGACGCCTCCCTGTGAGGAAGTCGGCTAGCCACGCTATCAGGTTAGGAGGGAGACCCAGATTCACTGCCTTGCTGATGACAACAGTGTGATCAACAAGATCAAAAGCCTTTTTGAAGTCCACAAAAGCAACAGCTAGAGAGGTGTTTCGCTTGTTCAGGTGGCTGTGGATGAATTCAAGGAAGCTGGTCAGGTAATGGGAGGTGGAGGTGGCTTTAATATTTCCAAACTGTCTGATATCCACGGTATTACAGATTTTGGTGTGTGTGTGTGTGTGTGTGTGTGTGTGTGTGTGTGTGTGTGTGTGTGTGTGTGTGTGTGTGTGTGTGTGTGTGTGTGTGTGTGTGTGTGTTATATCTAGCAAGTGGAAGCTATGATGCACTGTGTATGTGTGTGTGTGTGTGTGTGTGTGTGTGTGTGTGTGTGTGTGTGTGTGTGTGTGTGTGTGTGCATTTTATATGGTAGATGGAAGCTAGGCTGCACTGTGAGTGTGTTTTTTGTGTGTGTCAGGGTGACCAGATTTGGAAAGCTAAAATACAGGACACCAAAAATAGAGAGTTATATGGACAATGTACCGGGTATGTAAAGCGCACATCACAAGCTCGCAGCGCAAAATTCCTCTCAGCTGAGACCCAGAACCTGCTTCATTGACTTTTTTTTCCCACATGCTTTAAAAAAATGTCCTCTGTATGTTTTATTCCCAGCTAGGTCCGGCTGGTCCTCTCATAACAAATATCACTCAGATAATATTGTTTTCAAATTAATATAGTTGTAAAATAAAAAAAATGTCTCCAAATTTCATGGAAATTTTTTTTTTTAACTAGAAAATACGATATATATATATATATATATATATATATATATATATATATATATATATATATATATATATATATATATATATATATATATATATATATATATATATAATTTCCTCTTAATGCCACTTTTAGTAGAGAATTCCACGCCACTCACTTAGGTCATCCCTGATCATGAACAGGACAGTGCCTGCCTTGATGCCGAGGCACCCGAGCGCTGAGTTAAGGTGACTAAGGCAGCGTGAGTAATGGAACTATCAATAATCAATTTTACCGTTACTACAATCTTACTGATGTACTTTAATGAAATACAGATAGCCCCAGCCTACGTAAGTTGATGGCCTCACAAAACAGTGATCCACTATTAGCTTCAGTAATGTGCGAGCTAGAAGGACATAAAAAAAAACTACACATGCTTGTGTATAATGGTGATTAACTATAGACTCCCTCCAGGACATGTTTCTTACGAACCTGCGTATTACTAAGTGAAGTATAAGCATCCTGGTGATCATGCATATTGAAGGAAGAGATGAGTATACTAACTAGTTATATTTTAAACCTTAAAGGATAACTCCTTATGTAGCAGTAGGTAGCAATGTAAGTAGGTCGACGTTGCCGTCGTCAGAATTTAATATAAGGCGAAGCAGTGAACGACTCTCTCAGGCCTTACCTAGACTCCAAGATTGTAGTGTTAGAAGGGTTTGGAAGGTGCTCACACTCCGTAGCACCATTAAGCTTGCAGTAGTTCTCTGTCTCGCCTTGGTCGTAAGTAATACTTAGAGATTTTTCCTAAATGCCTTGTGTGTCTCAACTGTATGTTATTTCCAGTATACTGTAGTCTCCATATATTATATGTTATTTTCATGTGTTGATATAATATTGAATATTAATGAGTGATCTTGTGGCACTTCGCATGTAGTGCTAATATTTTAATGTTGCATTTGATTATTCTATTATGTAATTATATTGTGTGTGAACTTACATGTTTATGCGTTATGCGTCACTGAATGACCTGAGTTGGCTGATAAAGCCCTACTAAAATATATTAAATAGTGACGTCAAGATTTATTGAAAAGTTACTCGAAGTTTAAAATGTGGTGGAGTTATATTTTTTGTTGCATCCGTGTATTGTTGGAATGTTTATTTACTGGTTAATAGATAAAGTTAGTTTTCCTGAACTACGTTTGTGGCTTATCCCACTGTGAGAGCCCCAGCTTTAACAATCGGTAACGTGGACTTTGAAGCACTTTGAAGTGCTTGGTGTATCAGTAATTAGAGCAGTTCCTGTGTAGACTCTTCCTTAAGGTAAAGGTAAGATGGAGGATTACGACAAAAGGATGAAATATAGAAGTAGGCAAGGAGTTCCAGAGCCAACCAGAGAAAGGAATGAATGACAGAGTACTACATTAGAGGGATGGACAGAATAGGGATGAGAAAAAGAGGGAAAAAAATCTTGTGCAGAGAGACAGAAGACAGTCAGTTAGAGGAGAGATGATAAGACGAAAAAATTTTGATTCCACCCTGTCTAAAAGCACAGTATGAGTGGAACCCCTATACATGTAAAGCATACTCAACATATGGACGGATAAGGCCCCTGTACAAACTTGGCGACTGTCGGGGAGATTAGAAAAATTGGCAGAGACGACTCAGAACGTCAAACTTCGTAAAAGCAGTTTTAGCATGAGGTGAGATGTTAAGTTTCCAATTTAGATTACAAGTAAAGGATGTTCAGTGTAGAAGAAGGGGACAGTTGAGTTAGAGAAGAGATAGTTATCTGGAAGGTTGTGTCGAGTTGATAGATGGAGGAATTGAATTTTTAAGGGATAAAACATTACTAAATTTGCTCTGCCCCAATCAAGAATATTAGAGAGATCAGAAGTCAGGCATTCTGTAGCTTCCCTGCGTGAGCTGCTTACTTCCTGAAGGGTTGGACGTCTACGAAAAGATGTGGAAAAGTGAAGAGTGGTATCTTAGGCGTAGTAGTGGATAGAAAACCCAAAGCTGGTGGTGAACATTGAAGTCTCCAAGAATGGAGATCTCCGCAAAAGGGAAGATAATCAGGATGGGGTCCTCCTTGGAAGTTAAGTAGTCAAAGAATATTTGATAGAGGAATTAGGTGAGAGGCATACAGCACAGATAAATTTAGGTTGATAGTGACTCTATAGTCGTAGCCAGATGGTGGAAAATTCGAAAGATTCAAGAGCGTGGGCAGGAGAGCAAGTTAAATCGTTGCACACACAGCCGCAACATCCGGCTTTAGATTGAAAAAAAGAGGATAGAGAAAGAAGGAGGCAACAGAGAAGGGGCTATTGTCAGTTGTCTCAGGCACATGTGTTTCGTTAGGGGGGGAAGGGGGTTAGTAGAAATAGATGGTGTTCTACAAAATGAAAATTAGATCTAAGGCTGCGAATGTTGCAGAAGTTGATGAAGAAAAAGTTGAGGTTGGAGGTGTCAAAAGACTTTTAGGGTCGATACCAGAAGAGCAGTCCGACCTGGGGACATTAATTTTCGTGGTCCTCTCCCTAAACGGGAACTCCGAGGCTGGTGTAGGAATCGCCATACTAATTTGTGATTTTGAGTGAAGGGCGTGTTTGTATTTGGGTGCATGTAGTTTTCTGTGAAGGAAGAGAGTTGTCTTTAGGAGGGTGGCTGTGACTGCCCTTTTGTGTTGTGAGACAAAGGGAAACGTACAGTGAGGTCACAGCTGAGTTACTGATAAGTTCACAGTGTTGCAGATCTCAATGAGAGTAATTATCATTTCGGCAGGTGTCTACTGCCTCCACTGGTAGGTGGAAGCTAGGCTGCACTGTGTGTGTGTGTGTGTGTGTGTGTGTGTGTTATATCTGGTAGGTGGAAGCTAGGCTGCACTTTGTGTGTGTGTGTGTGTGTGTTATATCTGGTAGGTGGAAGCTAGGCTGCATTTTGTGTGTGTGTGTGTGTGTGTGTGTGTGTGTGTGTGTTTGTGTGTGTGTTGGCCCAGCAGTCAAACTGAAAGGACGTGCCTGATCTCGCTCCTGCTGCTGTGCACTCAGAGCAATGAACATTACTCGGGTACACGAGAAGCTCAAACTCTACTGTGGCTGTCCACCCGAAACCACCGCATGAATGGCTAAGTCCCAAGCAGATCTCCGGCAGCTTCAGCGAAACCAATTGGCAAGAATACATAAAGAAGGATTAATAGAAGCTATACTGACCGCTCCGCAGTCAACTGAAGACGGAAATTTACACGTTCTGAAATCACAGTTGGATCTGTTGGTGAAGGAAATTATCTATCTAAAGAACGCTTTGACATCTCAGGACAGTGCAATGAACAAAAACCTCAATGACCTGTGATCTCAAGTGAATTTACAAGCAGAAATTATCAGAAGGCAACAACAATTCCTCGAGGGAATATACCAGAAGGAGCAGGAGTGCAACGTCGTCGTCTTGGTGGTCCCGGAGGGGCAAGAAAGTCTACATGGAGCAACAAATGACGAGGACAAAATTAGCAAGATATGGCAAGAGTTCGGCGTGCCTGTATATATGACAATCTCTGGAAGGCTCGTGAGAAAAAACGCAAGCTTGCAGCGCAGAAAACGCCCAATCTTAATGATGCTTCCATCTAAGACCTGCCGTGACGTCCTGGATAACGCCAAGAAACTCAAGACAGCAGGTGGAAACTTCAAATATATTTTCTTAAAAAAGATGTTCACCCAAGTGTTCGAGGTGAGTGGAAAAGGTTACGTGAAACAACAGACCAAAAAGAAAAAAAAAATAAACCGGAAAACTTAGGTGCAACATCAAACTCGACAGGAGAGAACGCAAGTTATATAAAGACGGAGTTGTGATGGACTCTTGGAGCTTGCAGAGTTTTTAGACGGACCACAGAAGAAAACGTCCTTGAAAATAATATCATGGAACATTAACGGTGCAAAGGCAAAATTCGAAAAGTGCTATGTGTAGAATGTCCTCTTGAATTATGACATTATCGCTCTTAGTGAAGTAAAAAACAAATTCGCATCCCTGGTTACAGGTCTTTTAGAAGGAAATTCATCGGTTCAACTCAAAGAGGTGGAACAGCTAGGTTGATAAAAAGAAAAAAAAATATCTCTGCGAATCGATAAAGGGTGTTGACACTAGTGTGGGAGATCAAGTGTGGGTTGTGTTCGGGAACGCTCCGAAAACTGAGTTCGATTTCGTTTGTACCTCCAAGTGATTTGCAATACTGCTCGCATGAATCATTTGCCGCAATCAGAAACAAAATTGGCAATCCTCATTCGGATAAGAAGTTCATGGTTATTAGTGACATGAATGCTCATCTCGTTTCAACTATAAGAGGCATTCTCCGGGAGATTGAAACTCCGAACAAAGCTTCGTTTTTATACCCAACCATTATTGATGACGTCGCTTCAGCAAACGATAATGCAGAAATTTTGTCCACGCTGTGCACAGAAAATAACTTATTCGTTCTTAATTGTTTGAAAACTTCGAACAAGTATTACCCAGGAAACAAAACATATAAAAAAGATAGTGAGTGGTTATTGGAGCTAGACATTTGTGTTTCGTCACCAGAACTCTTGGAATATTTGAATAAGTTTGAAGTGCTAAACAATGAAAATCTTCCATCTGATCATGCCCCAGTAGTATTGGATTTGTTGTTTTGTGATAAAGATATGAATAGTGTCCGTGAATGGTCGGAATTTTTAGGTGTTAGTGATTTATTTTATCGTCAGCAGGTGGGGAAACCTATCAAAATGGATCGAGTCGATAAAGCGAAGCTAACTGACTTGCTGTCTCAATCTGAAATACCACAGGCCAATGACGAATTTAATGTTTACGCTGACAGTGTTGCCATTACTATGTATGAATGTATGGAAAGTTTAAGTTAATGCGCTGCGGTGAAAGACATGATTCCAACGGCTTAACAAGATGAGAAAGACTCTTAAGCGACATTGATGATGGTAGAATATGGAAGGCAATCGATTGAAAAGGAATCTTTGGAAATATCAGTTCAGAACATTTAGACAATCCAATAAACGAAGAGTTCAAAACCCATTTCGAGCAGATATTAAACGATGATGATGTAAATTAATTAGGTCCGATTAACTACCAATCCAATATGACAATTCCAGTCCTAGATGACACTATCAGTGTAGGTGATGTACAGAATCAGGTTAACTAGTCAGGTTGACAAGGATGATAAGTCATGCGGACCTGACGGGGTGGGTCCAGGGGTATGTCCCTCTTCCCTCCACACTGGTATTTGACTCTAGTAGGTCTATTTAATTGTACATTTCACACTACATACATATCCAGTGTCCTGGAGTAGATCTAAGCTATTTACAATCTTCAAAAAGGACAATGCAAATGATGCTAATAATTACAGAGGTATCGGTATCATTAACAGCATAACGAAATTCTACAACATAATCCTGAATGAAAGACTGATTCACTGGTTCTCGCCGTTCACAGATCAGACGGGGGTTCAAAAGAAAAGCAGTTGTTTGGAACAAATTATAACCTTACGCCTGCTCACCGAGACAGCCAGACTAATGAAATACACCCATTTATTGACTTTTCTAAAGTGTATTATCTCATAAATAGATAATTGTTATTCCAAGTGATGAAGAGGCTAGGATGTGGTTGTGTAATATTGAGAGCGTTAGTATGTATTGTTTAACCCAGCACATACTAGAAACATCTATTGTGACAGCTACGCTGTCCAACATCATGCCTGCTATTCATTATTTACATCAATGATTTGATCAGGATTGTGAAAGAAAATTGTCCAAAAGATGGTTTTCTGAAATGGCTCCACATCCTCATTCTCATTGACGATACCATACTTTTAGCCACCACCCAAGACATGATGGTAAGGAATGAAAACTTGCTGCTCACATATTGTCAACAATATGGTATGAAGATTAATGGTAAGAAGACAATTTTTTTTTTTCTAATCAATGGTAGCGACGACGATCGGCAGCCGTTGAGGTTGAGCTCACTAATTATTATTAACCGCTGTGATAAATACACCTACCTGAGATCGGTATTCACCAGCAATGGCTCAGTATTCAAGGCTGTCAAAGTACATGCAAAGGCCAAAAATTAGTCAAGTTTTAAAGTTTACATCATTAGTAAAAAGAAAAAAAAATCAATGACTTACCATTTATTGTAAAAGCGACGAATGTTTGGACGCGGCTTTATCATCATCGTTATTATACAGCAGGTGTGAGTCCTGGGGCGGGATGCTCAAAACTCTCCCTTAGCGCGCCTCTAAGGGACCTTACGCTACGATCACCTTGAGGGCGATCTCTAAGGTCGATGCTCAAAGCTCCCTTTAGCGTCTCGTTAGCTTAAGGGAGCTTTGTGTTGGGGGATACAGATATCGCGGCATCTGATGGCGTCCGAGCGTCTCGGCGAGTCAAACGCAGGCATTAAAGTCACCTGCAGCCAATCACATTCGCGGAATTTATCAGCTGTATTTGTGAGCATTAGTGGACACTGGCAAACTAAAGGCTTAGAAAAAAAAAAAAAAAACAAGTTCAGCGACGAAGAGTGCTATGTACTCATCAGAGAAGTACAAGAGAGGAAAGCAGTCCTGCTTGGAGCGCTGAGGGGTCCTGTAACTACAGAAATCAAGCGCATTTAGCACTGTACGTGGACAACTGTGGCAGCGGTGGTGAGGACAGGACACCAACAGAAATCAGAAAGATGTACGTGGACTTTAAGATTGTGGTGAAGAACAAGGTCCCAGTGATATGACAACATGAATCACAGACAAGTAAATCATGATGGGTACATTCTGTATTAAAATGGACACTTAATTGTTCACCATAAATCTACTCTCATTAGTGTTTAGTAATCTAGATGACATACCAGTCATGAAAAATAAAAAAAAAAAAGAAAAAAGAAAAAAATTAATTCAAGGTAAATAAATCAAATTAGCTTATTATTATCACGGTAAATCGAGAATAATTAGAGGTAAGTATAACTTACCTAAATGAAAATTTACCAAGTTCATAACTGTAAGTTTATACAGATTAAACCAAGGTTATGGGGATAAATTGGCTTTTTTTTTTCCATTTGATTATCTTTAATAAAGAATATTTATATTGGAAAGATGACATCAAAGAGATCCTTTCCTTTCCCCACAAAAAAAGAGAGGTGCCTGCTACTCTAGACTCATAAATTACTTTTCAACAATCTTATCTACCTTGAAGATATTAATTCTGCCAAATAAATCTCCTTATTGATGTTTTCTGGTCATTATTTGGTGATAATGCTCATTTATTCTATAATAGAAATTTTTTGTACTCTATCTTTCAAAAAGTTTCCCAAATGAGAAGAAATTATTCCCAATCTACTTTTACTGTAGTAGTCACATTAAATTGTGTATTCCACTGTTTTACCTTTTTATGATAAATCATAATTAGTATTGGAGTGATGTAGTTTATTATTTAGTCACAAAGCATGTACTGTGTACTAAAGATTCTTTAAGGCACTATTTAAGTATCTTGGAAACAGAGTTACTTATAAAATAATATGGTGTGGACAGGATAAAAATATATTGGTTTTAAAGATGGATTTTCATACTTATTATCTTACAATTAAAATTACTAGTAACACTCAAATTGAAATAATACCAAAGAAAATAAATGATTTCAGTGTACAGTGACTCCGCAAACAGTGATATCCTATTCCTAGGTGGTGGAGAATCCACTTTTACCAAGCTGACTCCTGTGGAGGAAGCAGTGGTTGCCACACTGGAAGCTGAGGCAATGGAAGTTCCGTCAGGTGCTCCAAAGACAGACGTTTCACCACAAGGGTAATAGAAGACCATACCTAAGGTTGTGCTTTACTAGGATGTTCATCTCAATCACAGTTTATTTTATAGGCTTGATGCAAATCAGCTACTATATCCACAATAAATTTATATCATATTTCTGCAAAGAATACATTTATTGACGAACAAAGATAGAACCAACAGTAGTATAGGTAGTGGGTTCCTACCAGGATTCAAACCTAGTCATGAATAATCATGAACTTTGCAATAACACTAATGATTATGGGATGGAAGTGTCATTTAGTAATAAAGTATGATATCCGCTGGAGTGGCAAATTATATATATATATATATATATATATATATATATATATATATATATATATATATATATATATATATATATATATATATATATATATATATATATATATATATATATATATATATATATATATATATATATATATTGAGTGTCAAAATGTGCAGGAGGTTTTCTCTTGTACATATTTCGTTGAAAGTGATACTGAGTTCAGCGTTTATGATTTTCTTCATGATGTTTTCTTTTTCTCGAAGGAGTGTCTTATTCTCTTTTGTAAGAATATTGATGATTTTCCTGTAGGATATCATCTTCGCCAGATCGCGATTTCGGGTCCTTGACCCTTCTTCAGTGGCAAAGGAGGTTGTTGTCTTCTCGGAGGTTGTGTAGTGAATGACAGGCCAATAATAATGATAATAAAGAAAGAAAATATAGGGAGGGGGAAGTGGGGACAGTGGGAAGAATAGGGGGGTGATAAGAAGGGAACTGTAGTAGGAGAAATAGTCACTGGTGTTTGACCCAAGGGCAATTTGAATTTTTGCTTTGTTATTAGGTAGGACGTACCATTTGAAACGAGATATGTTTATGTTAAAGTGGCAAGGGAGACAAGGTCCTCATCAGGGGAAGCAGGAGAGTCCGCCACCAACCGAGCAAGCGAAGCCCAATACAGCCGCAGACATGGACGTCGCCCACGCACCCAAATCCCGGGGCCGAACCCCGCACAGGCTCGAGGCCAGACTATCCAGATCCTTCACCATCAGGATGTGAAAGATTAGTGAAGGACAGTCAGAGTAGAAAGTATTTTTTTGTGCTTTTATTGGTTCAAAGAAGGACAGAGGAAGAAGTACATCTGTATAGCGGAGTGCTCCCCGCGCCCAGACCCGAGGCAGCTGTATAAAAGGAGCCCGCGGCACTGGCTTCAATCCCCACAACAAACCCCATCAGTAACAACAACAAAGTTTTGGTCTCACCATTGATAAGCACCTCAATTTCAACATACTCGTACATATAAAACAAAAAGCAACCATAGCCGCCAAGGCCCTGAGCAGCCTGAAAGATTTCGTGACAGTAGCACAAAAACAAAACTTCACATCTACAAAGCTTTCATTCTCCCTCTCTTAACCTACTGCCCTCTTGCCCTCTCTCTTTCTGCTTCCTCGAACCTCTCTAAACTTCAGAGGATTCAGAATCGAGCAATTCGTTTCGCTCTTGGGACGAAATGGTTCGACTTCCGAACCTCTCTCTCCATTCATGAGGAGTCCAACATCCCTCCCCTTTAACATAAAACTCCTCAACAGAATAAAAAAAACAACTAAGCTTCTTCTCCGACAGACACACAATCACATACAACTTCATAGCCAACCTCCCCCCTCCCAGCTTTCCGTCACCTGCCCCACTCCAATCTCCTTGACCCTCCCACTGTGCTTCCTGAACCTATCTTCAAATAATGGAATCCTCCTTTCTCCCCTTCACTGCCTCTTCTCTCTGTACCACTCACGGTGTCTGAGTGGCATCATCGTCGTTCTCTCGTTCACGTGGGTGGGTCCTTGTGCCAACACCTAGTGTTTTTTTCATATTTTTTGTCTTATGGCTTTGTATTCATATTTTTGTTTTTATGCATTATTTTTCTGTCTCGCAACCTAGGTTTTAAGGAAGCACCGGACCGCTCCTTGGAAATGGATGCGACAAAAAACACTGCCATTAACATCCCATGCCTCAGACCGAGGGAGTGGGGTCGTGTGCCAACACCTAGTGTTTTTTTTTTCATATTTTTTTTTTTTTTTTTTTTTTGTCTTATGGCTTTGTATTCATATTTTTGTTTTTTCATGCATTATTTTTTTCGCCTCGCAGCCTAGGTTTCAAGGGGGCACCGGACCACTCCCAGAGAGACGGGGATAGCACGAACAGCACTAATCCCACTGACGTCACGGCAATGGGGCCTACTGTGCCGTCGGCATGACGTTCCGGTATCGGTACCACCCCCCGTGGCAGTTATGGAGCGGCCAGTACTGATGACGGGGACGGTAACCACACCATTCAGTGGAAGCCACTTCAACCCCCCCACTCACCCCCCCCCCACAGAGGTAGTTGGGTGCGGCAAGTGCTGGGCAGGAAGGTAGTCAGGAGATGGTGGGGCGGGGCCCTGGAAGCATCCATGCAGGAATCCCCATTCACCCCCCCACCACTGGCGACTTACCGCGTGCAAACAGGTAGTGCTAGATCTGACCCCTCGCTGCGGTGAGTGATCCTTTCGAGCCTCTGCCAATGCACATCCTACCATCACGTCAATCACTATCACAAACCATCCTCACCTTCACCCTCCACCATACACATAACACCACACTTTATAAAAATCGACTTTTATTTTTTTTTTTACTTTTCTTTAGCAGGTTGGCCTTTTTGCAGGACGAGCCAGAGGACACGAGCAGAAAGGACGGACACCACTTTTTTTTTCACCCATCACATTACATCATACAATAAAGATCCCTGCCATCACCAAATCACTCTACTACTATCCGTGGTTCGGAATCCACGTAAAACTGTAGGTCCCTCCGCTCTACGGATGTACTTCTTCCTCTGTCCTTCTTTGAACCAATAGAAGCACAAAAAAAACACTTTCTACTCTGACTGTCCTTCACTCATCTTTCACATCCTGATGGTGCAGGATCTGGATAGTCTGGCCTCGAGCCTGTTCGGTTCGGCGGGGTTCGGCCCCCGGGTTTGGGTGCGTGGGTGGCGTCCGTGGTTGCGGCTGTGTTGGGCTTGGCTTGCTCGGTTGTTGGCGCACTCCTCCTGCTTCCCCTGATGAGGACCTTGTCTCCCTTGCCACTTTAACATAAACATATCTCGTTTCAAATGGACGTCCTCCTTAATAACAAAACAACAATTCAAATTGCGCCTGGGTCAAGCCCCAGTGACTATTTCTCCTACTGCAATTCCCTTCTTATCAACCCCCTATTCTTCCCACTATACCCACTTCCCCCTCCCCATCTTTTCTCTCTTTATTATTATTATTATTATTGGCCTGTCATTCTCTACACAACCTTCGAGAAGACAACAATCTCCTCTGCCACTGAAGAAGGGTCAAGGACCCGAAATCGCGATCTGGCGAAGATCATATCCTATAGGAAAATCATCAATACTCTTACAAAAGACAATAAGACACTCCTTCGAGAAAAAGAAAACATCATGAAGAAAATCATAAACGCTGAACTCAGTATCACTTTCAACGATATATATATATATATATATATATATATATATATATATATATATATATATATATATATATATATATATATATATATATATATATATATATATATATATATATATATATATCATAATTATTTTAGTAGTGGGTATGGGTCCACCCAATTTTATTTCTTATGAGGCAAATATTTTGGTTTATCCTATTCTTTCGCACAAAAAAAAAAAAAAAAAAATATTTATATATATATATATATATATATATATATATATATATATATATATATATATATATATATATATATATATATATATATATATATATATATATATATATATATATATATATATATATATATATATATATATATATATATATATATATATATATATATATATATATATATATATATATATATATATATATATATATATATATATATATATATATATATATATATATATATATATATATATATATATATATATATATATATATATATATATATATATATATATATATATATATATATATATATATATATATATATATATATATATATATATATATATATATATATATATATATATATATATTACCATTTCTTACTGTAATGCCAGTGCATATTACCTCAAAGTCTCACAGGTGTTAAAACTTACTTTTTATTATCCTCTTGTTTTTTGCTCCCAGTGTCACAATTGTTCTTAAATGTATGTTTTTTTGTTTTTTTTTTTCTCAAGTGTATATTCTTACATGTCTCAGGGCCAAGTGATCTTCCACCTACTGTTGAGCTTGTGCTGGAGGAAGATGTAGTGGTCCACAGCCCTGTCACCCTCTCTCTCTTGGGGCTTCCCGTGTGCCTTTCTCTGAAGTTCCCTCTTAGGCACACACAGTGGATGGTGACACAGTTGAGGAACCTCAGCAGGAACCTCCATCACCACCAAGGTGACGGAGAATTCAAATGGAATAGCAGAGATATAACAGAGAGGGGATAGCATTGCAGATGTTGCAAATGCAAACAGACATCTTAATTTTTTGTACCAAATGCGCAATTCTTTGGACTGCCTTAGCAACACATTTAATACTTTTGTTAGGCTGTGGCAGGCTAAGCAAAATGACATTTAAGCAAGTTTCTTGTAGCCTTTTTACGTATATTTATTGATAAGTAGCTAAAATCAAGAGGTGTTAATAATTAACCATTTACTGAAGTATAATTAGCATTAACTTTAGTCTTAAGATATAGCAATTATTTATTTAAATATTTAAGTGTAAGGCATAACTGTAATTTATAATATAATTTTGCAATTTTATTCACAATGTGATTTACATGTACCAATATTTATAAGTGTTAAGGCTTTGTGATATACAATATGATGTATCTGATAGCTTTCAAATATTTCACTGACTTGTCTGCAAGAACAATTAATGAACTATCTCCGCTCAGGTTTTAGTTATTTAGTCATTTAGTCTAGTACACACACCTGAATAGTGATACAATATAGACATCATCAGCATCATTATAAAAGATGATGGTGATTAAAAAAAAAAAATGTCGTTTAAAGATTATGCAGAATATCGTGTTTTCTTCCGTATATTCTTCTGTGCTGGATAAAACATAAGTGATGTGAACTAGAAATTATTTGAAATGTTACTATATGATCTCACAGACTGTGATACCTCGAGTTTTGGGTGAAACATAAATCTTCGTTACAATTATCCTATGATACTTTTTTTTTTCTATTACCATTGTATTCTTTACCTCTGGCATGCATTTCATGCAAATATCTTACTTATCTAGGGCAAAATAAAAATTGTAGTTTTGTATTATACAAAGGATATATTTTTATTTTATAATAAATATTGTCATTTGATCATACTTTATCATCTTCATCAGTAAATGTTTCCAGATTAAAAGTAATAATGTGTTTGATTTAGTTTTTTTTTTTTTTTTTTACAGTTCATAAGGTGTTAGACCAAATAACTTTTTATTTATTTATTTATTTTTTCCCAGTTCATAAGGTATTAGAACAAATAACTTTTTTTTTTCATCATAAGAATTAATCCTAACTGTTCATCAGTACATTGTTATATATATATATATATATATATATATATATATATATATATATATATATATATATATATATATATATATATATATATATATATATATATATATATATATATATATAAAAAATAGATGTTACACATAGAGAATATAATGGTGTATTAGGAAGCATGTGTGTTAACATGCCTCAGCTTGGCACTCATTTCCTATTTTACCAGGTTAACGATATTCAGTTTAAATGTCAATGACACCTTACATTCATCAGGAAACGGCTTGTTATAATTTAAAGATTTCAGACATTTTTCTAAGCTTTAATACTCGGTATATATTTTTGGACAGAGTAAAATAACAGTAATGTCATCCGTATAGAGTAAGTTGAAACTCGAGCTGAAAATTATTGCAGGATGCATTGCACAAATAATAAAAAAAATGTATGTTGGAAGAACAATTTTAACACTCACTAAAATCTTACTGTCAGCAGAAGGCACTTAAATTTCGTCAGCTTCTGCAATTCATTGCTAACCTTATTATGTTTCTAATGACATGTCTAAACATAAATAAATAAATAAAAACACACACACTACTAATCTTTCCTAGTATCTCTTAATCATGAATTAAACATGAAAAAAAATAAATAAATGAATAATTGTAATGATGTTAATAATAATAATAATAATAATAATAATAATAATAATAATAATAATAATAATAATAATAATAATAATAATAATAATAATAATAATAATAATATTATTATTATTATTATTATTATTATTATTATTATTATTATTATTATTATCATTATTATTATTATTATTATTATTATTATTATTATTATTAATGATAATAATAATAATTAGAAACCTCACTTATCATACTCGTATTGGCAACGAAACTGTCAAACACTTTGCCACATATTAATCTCTCAAGGCAGTATCTCACAGAGCAGCTAGTTTTCTGAAAAATTTGGTAGTGAAGTTGGAGGCCATCATCAGTCTGGTTCAGCTTTTTCTTGTAATTAGACTCCTTCTTCACAATGTTACAAGAAGAATCAGCAGACGTTAATGATAACAGTTATGTCTACTGTATATTAAGTACTTAACAGGTGCTCGAATACTACATATTAACACTTACAAACCAGTGTCTTGTAAATCAGGCTATTCTTTTGTGATACGATCTTAAGAAACAATAATAACACAATAATAATAATAATAATAATAATAATAATAATAATAATAAAAATAATAATAATAATAATAATAATCACAATGTAAAATAATAAAAATAACAAAAACATATAGAAACTAAACAAAAAACATAAAACATCAGTAGATAACTACAGAAAATTTCAATTATATGTAAATATTAGTACTGTATGTACATTTATAACTATATTAGCAATTGTCACTGATGAATGAGGATTACCTTGACCATTCAAGCTGTGTAAATAGGATTTTGATTTTAATTTGATTCCATCTAACTTTTTTTTTGTTTTTAACAATATGTAATTAAATTCAAGCACTAAGTGATTATTAACGGAAAATGTAGTTTTACCTTATTTGCATGCGGATATAACATCTGAGTTGTTCTGTTGTCCATGGTAGCCTGTATGGGTTCGTTGCTGTAAATTCTTCTTTTATTTACTCCCATGCCATTTGCTTTCTATGTATAATAGAGGGATTACTGTAGAGGTCTTGTAGGACTCCCCGCTCCCCCCGCAAGCTTGAGAAGCATAGTTCTCTGCTCACGAGAGTGGAGAGGCTTCGTCACATATAGCAGTGGTAGAGGAGCGGTTGTGTTTATGTTGTCGAGCTTCACACGTTGGCGCTCATATCCGGATTCATATAGCATATGAATATCTCTCTCTCTCTCTCTCTCTCTCTCACCAGTCCCAGCACCACTGCCAAGCCCCTGGCTTGTATATATATATATATATATATATATATATATATATATATATATATATATATATATATATATATATATATATATATATATATATATATATATATATATATATATATATATATATATATATATATATATATATATATATATATATATATATATATATATATATATATATATATATATATATATATATATATATATATATATATATATATATATATATATATATATATATATATATATATATATATATATATATATATATATATATATATATATATATATATATATATATATATATATATATATATATATATATATATATATATATATATATATATATATATATATATATATATTTATATGCAGGAAGGACACTGGCCAAGGGCAACAAAAATCTAATAAAAAAAAAATGCCCACTGAAATGCCAGTCCCATAAAAGGGCCAAAGCAGTGGTCAAAAATTGATAAATAAGTGTCTCCCTCTTGAAGGAATTCAAATCATAGGAAGGTGGAAATACAGAAGCAGGAAGGGGGTTCCAGAGTTTACCAGATAAAGGATGAATGATTGAGAATACTGTTCAACTCTTGTGTTAGAGAGGTGGACAGAATAGGGGTGAGAGAAAGAAGAAAGTCTTGTGCAGCGAGGCCACATAAGGAGGGGAGGCATGCAGTTAGCAAGATCAGAAGAGCAGTTAGCATGAAAATAGCGGTAGAAGACAGCTAGATATGCAACATTGCGGCGGTGAGAGAGAGGCTGAAGACAGTCAGTTAGAGGAGAGGAGTTGATGAAACGAAAAGCTTTTGATTCCACCCTGTCTAGAAGAGCAGTATGAGTGGAACCCCCCCAGACATGTGAAGCATACTCCATACATGGACGGATAAGGCTCTTGTACAGAGTTAGCAGCGGTGGAGAGGTGAGAAAAATTGGCGGGGACGTCTCAGAACACCTAACTTCATAGAAGCTGTTTTAGCTAGAGATGAGATGTGAAGTTTCCAGTTCAGATTATAAGTAAAGGACAGACCGAGGATGTTCAGTGTAGAAGAGGGGGACAGTTGAGTGTCATTGAAAAAGAGGGGATAGTTGTCTGGAAGGTTGTGTCGAGTTCATAGATGGAGGAGTTGAGTTTTTGAGGCATTGAACAATACCAACTTTGCTCTGCCCTAATCAGAAATTTTAGAAAGATTAGAAGTCAAGCGTTCTGTGGCTTCCCTGCGTTATATGTTTACCTCCTGAAGGGTTGGATGTCTATGAAAAGACGTGGAAAAGTGCAGGGTGGTATCATCAGCGTAGGAGTGGATAGGACAAGAAGTTTGGTTTAGAAGATCATTACTGAATAATAAGAAGATAGTGGGTGACAGGACAGAACCCTGAGGAACACCATTGTTAATAGATTTAGGAGAAGAACAGTGACCGTCTACAACAGCAGCAATAGAACAGTCAGAAAGGAAACTTGAGATGAAGTTACAGAGAGAAGGATAGAAGCCGTAGGAGGGTAGTTTGGAAATCAAAGCTTTGTGCCAGACTCTATCAAAAGCTTTTGATATGTCCAAGGCAACAGCAAAAGTTGCACCAAAATCTCTAAAAGAGGATGACCAAGACTCAATAAGGAAAGCCAGAAGATCACCAGTAGAGCGGCCTTGACGGAACCCATACTGGCGATCAGATAGAAGGTTGTGAAGTGATAGATGTTTAAGAATTTTCCTGTTGAGGATAGATTCAAAAACTTTAGATAGGTAGGAAATTAAAGCAATAGGACGCTAGTTTGAAGCATTAGAACGGTCACCCTTTTTAGGAACAGGTCGAATGTAGGCAAACTTCCAGCAAGAAGGAAAGGTAGATGTTGACAGACAGAGCTGAAAGAGTTTGACTAGGCAAGGTGCAAGCACGGAGGAACAGTTTCGGAAAACAATAGGAGGGACCCCATCAGGTCCATAAGCCTTCCGAGGGTTTAAGCCTGCAAGGGCATGGAAAACATCATTGCAAAGAATTTTAATAGGTACCATGAAGTAGCGAGAGGGTGGAGGAGAGGGAGGAACAAGTCCAGAATCCTCCAAGGTAGAGTTTTTAGCAAAAGTCTGACCGAAGAGTTCATCTTTAGATATAGATGTGATAGCATCTTTTGTGGTTGTCTTAGATATATCAAAAGTTTTTTGATAAAGTTTGGCACAAAGCTTTTGATTTCCAGACTACCCTATTATTGCTTCTATCCTTTTCTCTGTAACTTCATCTCATATATCCTTTCTGACCCTTCTATTGCTGCTGTAGTAGACGGTGAATGTTCTTCTCCTAAATCTATTAACAGTAGTGTTTCTCAGGGTACTGTCCTGTCACTTACTCTTGCTATTATTCATCAATGATCTTCTAAACCAAACTTCTTGTCTTACCCACTCCTACACTGACGATACCACCCTACACTTTTCCACGTCTTTTCATAGAAGTCCAACATTTCAGGAAGTAGACAGTTCACGCAGGGAAACCACAGAACACCTGACTTCTGATCTTTCTAAAATTTCTGACTCGGGCAAAGCAAACTCAGTTCCTTCATCTATCAACTCGACACAGCTTTCCAGACAACTATCCCCTCTTCTTCATTGACACTCAACTGTCCTCCTCCTTAACACTGAACATCTTTGTTCTGCCCTTTTCTTATAATCTAAACTGGAAACTTCACATTTCATCTCTAGCTAAAACAGCTTCTATAAAGTTAGGTGTTCTGATACATCTCCGCCAGTTCTTCCCCTAAATCTATTAACAGTAGTGTTTCTCAGGGTACTGTTTTCTTAGATCGGTTCTTGGATCGGCGATGTGTACAAGTGGCTTTGCCTTGCTCTCTGAGTTTTCTCTGAATTTTGTGGTTTATTTTATCTTCCCTGTGTGCTGAAATACCCTGAAAATGGTGAAGAGTGAAGGTGGTTCATGTGAGGAGAGTGTGGCGAACAGGCAAAGGGCTGTGGCATGCGAGAGATGCATGGCCTGGTTCCATGTAGCCTGTGTGGGCATGAAGGAGGCCAACATGAAGGCGCTGGGGTTCGAGCTTCTGGTGTTCCTCTGCAGGGAATGCTTGACCAAGAGCATCAATGAATGGAGGAACGAGGATGAGGAAAAGAAGAGAGAGTGGAACAGAGCACCCAGACAGAAAACCTGATGAAAGAGGCAGAAGCACGGATGACAAAGACTGAAGAGAGAAAAGACCAGCAAGAAGTGGTGGAAGTGGCTAGAACAGACAGACACCCAAAGAAGAAGAGAATGGTAATCAAGAAAGCCCTGTACGTGTCATTGGAGACAGCATGGTAAGGAGGACTACCGACTATGTGAGAAGGGAAAATGAGTGCACCAGCATGGGAGGTGCTAAGATCCAAGACGTCAAGAGGAAAGTCAAGGAAGAAGTGCAAGATATGGAAGAGAGAAGCCTGCTAGTGATTCAAGGAGCAAGCAAAAACTTAGTAGTGGCAGGCGCTGAAGAAACAGTAAAGGAAGTGATAGAAGCAGTGAGGGCAGCAGAAGAAAAGTAGACCTGTGTAGCCGTGGTGGGGGTCCTGCGGCGCCCACGGGAAGGAGTGCAGTACAAGGTCAGAAGAGAAACGAACAGCAAGATATGCATGGAACTCATGAAAGTCAAGATGGAATGGAGGGCAGAGAAGGGCAACATGAGCTTCCTAGACATG
Organism: Scylla paramamosain; assembly: GCF_035594125.1. Classification (NCBI taxonomy): domain Eukaryota; kingdom Metazoa; phylum Arthropoda; class Malacostraca; order Decapoda; family Portunidae; genus Scylla; species Scylla paramamosain. The sequence goes on along the minus strand of NC_087170.1, from coordinate 1,620,242 downwards.
GATGGGATCCTTGACCAGGACAAATTCTATGGGAGAGACAGGGGTCCACCTCAACCACAACGGGAATGAGAGGCTAGGATGTCGACTAGCCGAGTGGATGAGGCCGATGCAGGTGTGTTGTGTGGACAAGGCATGACGAGGAGGACCCACTGATGTCAGCGAACATGGAAGAGAAGAGACTAACCAGGCAAGTAAATGTGTGAAGATTGGCTGTATGAATGTGAGAGGATGGGTTGTGGGCAATTTTGAGGATGTATGCAAGGAGCTCAGGGAGTGGAGGTTCGACTTAGTCGGGCTCACTGAGACTCACCTGAAAGATGATGTACGAATGGAGGGATGCGAGTATGTTATGATTTGAAAGGGGCGTAAGACACAGGAAACACTGGGAGGAGGCGTAGCCCTAGTATACTACAAAGTAAGAGGACTGAAAGTAGAGGGGATTGATGTTGGGATGTACAAGTAGTGAGGATGTGCTTGCAGTCAGAGTGGAATGCATGGATGGTCGTGGCAGACCAGAGAAGGTGGTACTGGTGGTAGCTCACATGACTGTCATGGGTGAAAGAACAGAGAGGGAAAATACGAGTAAGTATGACATACTTAAGAAAGTTGTGAGAGAGCATGGAGAGGAGAGAGTGCTAGTTATGGGTGACATGAATGCACATGTGGGAATACTGGAGGAGCAGGTGAACAAGAATGGTGAAATGCTTGGGGAGTTTGTTGATGAACTGGAGCTGGAAAATCTGAATGTTACTTTGGCTGAGGGGCGTGTGACTTGGAGTGCAAGAGAGCAGGAATCAGCAGGTGACTACGTGTTGGTGAATGAAAGAATGCGTTAAATTGTGTCGCATATGTGGATAGACGAGGATAGTTTGGTTGATATTGTGTCTGATCACAACATGCTGGTTGTGGAGTGCTTGATGCAAATTGGGAATGAAGGGAAAGTGGCAAGTAAGAAAAAGAAGTGGAGACTGAGAGATGTAGGGTGGGAGAGCTTTCAGATTGATCTGAGTGAGAGAAGCTGGGACGATGTAAGTGTGCATGACATGGAGCATCTGAATGAGAAACTGGTTGAGGACGTGAGGGGTGCTGCTGAGAACCAGATAGGGTTTGTGGGAGTAGATAGAAGAAAGAATGTATGTAAACCATGGTGGAATGATGAAATAATTCCACTAGCCACATTTGGCTAGGAAGGAGCGAAAGAGAATGAGTAGACAGTGTAGTGTGGTACAAGTTCATGAGAGGTGAGAATATGTCAGGCAGTGTTTGTGTGGAGAGTCTAAAAGTGAATGGTGTAAATATAACAGAGAAGGAGGGAATCAGGGAGGCAATCAATGGGTTTTGGGAAGAAGAAGGTGGGGTAGGTTAGATGTTTAGTATGAGAGAAGGATGTGTAACACTGGAAAGGAAGAATGCAGATGAAATGGATGAAAAAATCAGTAGGGAGGAAGTAGAGAGGTGTGTGAGAAGGCAGAATAATGGCAAGGTAGCAGGTCCAGATGATATACCGTATATGAGTTCTACAAGAATGGTGGGGAGGTAGTGATACTCGTAGATAGAATGATTCAATTATTCAACCGAATGTGGGATGAAGAGAGAGTGCCAAGAAATTGGAATGAGAGCAGAGTGTGTCTGTTGCATAAGGGAGGATTTAAGAGTAAGAATGAGCTGAAGAACTACAGGCCAATTCCATTAGTAAATACAATAGGTAAATTTTTCAGTGAAGTGTTGCATGTGAGACTGTAAATGGATTGAGAGAGCTGGAGTGCTGGGTGAAGAACAGAATGGTTTTCGTGTGGATAGGAGAGCTGAGGACAATATGTTTGGGGTGAATGAAATGATTGAGAAGAAAAAGAAGGATGGGGGTAAATTGTACCTAGGTTTTCTGGATATAGAGAAAGCTTATGATAGAGTGAACAGATAAATACTAGATAGAGTTTTAGAAAAGACTGGATTGAGTGCAAAGATAGTTAACATAGTGCAAAGCATGTACGTGGACACAAGAGCTAGATACAGACTAGGAGACATAGAAACAGACTGGGTGAAGAGTGAGAGAGGAGTTAGGCAGGGCTGTATATTGTCAGCAACCATTTTTAGCTTGTATTCAGAGAAGCTAGCAGCCAGGATGAGAAGAATGAATGTAGGGGTAAGTGTGAGGAGCGATAAAGTATGTGTGCTTCTTTATGCAGATGACGTAGTTGTTATGAGTGAATCGGCAGATGACCTTCAAAGTTTGTTGGATGTTGTGGATGGCTATAGAAAAGACTTTGGAGTAGGGTTTAGCAGTGATAAAAGCAAGGTAATGATTGTGAATAGGTCAGAGGATGAAAGTAATGTGGTATGTAGACTTGGAGAGAATGAGTTGAAACAGGTGCAAAATTACAAGTATTTAGGAATGTGGATGAGTCCTAATGAAAGTGGAAAGGCAAAGAATGAAAAGATAAGTACGGTAAACCAGAGGGTAGGTCGAATGGGAAGCGCGGCAAGGATGAGAGCAAGTAAGTATGATGTGTTGAGAGAAGTGTGGAAGAGTGTGGCTGTGCCAAGTATAATGTATGGTATGGAGGTGATTGCATGGAATGAAAGTGAAATTGATAAGTTAGAAGTGGACCAGAATAGAGTAGCAAGGATGGCACTGAGTGCACTGAGGTGCACAGCAGTTGAAGCCTTGAGAGGTGATATGGGATGGAGCACATTTAGGGAAAGACTCACAAAAGCCACACTTACGAGTAGGTACAAGATTAGGCTTGAGAGAATAGATGATGCAAAAATAGCAAGGAAGGTGTACCTGTAGAATGAAAGTGGAAATAAATGGAGGAAGAGATGCATGAGAATGCCAGACAGGAATGGATTGCAAGTTGTGTGGGCGATAAGAATGGTTGGGAGGAATCAAAATGAGCATGAATGGGTTAACAAGAGGAGGCAGAGTGGGAGCCGAATGGGATGTGAGAAAATGTAACAATGAGATAGACAAAGACGTGAAATGTGTGGGACTGAATGAATGGAAGAATGAGATGGAAAGAAAGAGGACCCTGGAATGGTACAAGGAGAAAGGGGCCCCGAGGTATGAAAGGTAGTATGATGGAAGCCTGGGCGGTGATCTTCTCTTCCGAGCGAGGGCACAGTGTATGGATGTGAATGCAAGGAGTTACAGGTGGTCTGAGTCCTGCAGCAAAGTGTGCTAGATGTGTGAAACGGGAGAGGATGAGACGGTGGAACATGTGGTACTGGAGTGTGTGAAGTATGCCAGAGACAGGAATGAGATGATGCAAGTGATACTGACTGAGTTAAGGCATGATAGCAATGAAAGAGTGGAGAAGACAGGAAAGAAATGGATGGTGTTGTTGCTGGGACTGTGTAGAGAGGCGAATGAAAGGATGATTGAGGCGGTGAAAGAGTTTCAGGAGAAAATGTGGCGTGCCAGATGTAGGAACAATTAGGATAGAGGATGATGTTCATTTCTCTTTTTTTATTTATTTTTTTTCCCCTTCTACAGGAGTTACCGATCCAAAGGCCTGGCTCAGGAGTAATCCTGAACCACCTGTACCATCAAGATCAAGATCAAGATCAGTTTTTCTTAACCTACCCCACCCAGCTGCTAACTGTGTACAGGGGTCTCATCTGCCCATGTATGGAGTATGCTTCGTAGGTCGGGAAGGATTACACTCATACCGCTCTTTTAGACAGAGTGGAATCAAAAGCATTTCGTCTCACCAACTCCTTTGCTCTAACTGACTGTCTTCAGCCTTTTTCTCATCGCCGCAATGCTGCATATATAGCTATCTTTTACCGCTATTTTCATGCTAACTGCACTTCTGATCTTGCTGACTGCATGCCTTCTCTCCTCTCGCGATCTCTCTTCACAAGACTTTCTTCTTTCTCTCACCTCTATTCTGCCCACCTCTCTAATGCAAAAGTTAACCAATATTCTCAATCATTCATCCTTTTCTCTGGTAAATCCTGGACCATCGTGCCTGCTTCTGTATTTCCACCTTTCTATGACTTGAACGCCTTTCAAGAGCGAGGTTTCAAGACACTTAGCGTTCAGTTTCTGACTACCGAATCGGGCCCTATTTCGGGCTTCTTCTTTTTTTTTTTTTTTTACTGGATTTTATATAAATTTGTTAATAAGGGAATAATTGAAAAAATATTTTAATCCTTATTCTGAGACACCTAAGAAGTCAGAGGAGGAGGCAGTAGACACCTGCCGAAACGATAATTACTCCCAGTGAGGTCTAAAGCACTGTTCAGGGGGTGCTGTGAACTTATTAAACCCAGCTGTGACCTCACTGAACGTTTCCCTTTGTGTCTCAAAACACAAGGGGGCAGTCACAGCCTGCCCTCTCAAGACACTTATTCATCAATTTTTGACCACTGCTTTTACCCTTTATGGGACTGGTATTTCAGTGGGCATTTTTTTTATTAGATTTTTGTTGCCCTTGGCCAGTGTCCTTCCTACATAAAAAAAAAAAAAAAGTCTCAGCATTTTTTACAATATTATTATTTTTTTCTTTTTTTTATGTAGGAGGGTCACTGGCCAATGGCAACAAAAATCCAATAAAAAAAAATGCCCATTAAAATGCCAGTCCCATATAAGGGTCAAACCTGTAGTCAAAAATTGACGGACAAGTGTCTTGAAACTTCCCTCTTGAGGGAATTCAAGTCATAGTAAGGTGGAAATACAGAAGCAGGCAGGGAGTTCCAGAGTTTAACAGAGAAAGGGATGAATGATTGAGAATACTGGTTAACTCTTGCGTTAGAGAGGTGGACAGAATAGGGGTGAGAGAAAGAAGAAAGTCTTGTACAGCGAGGACGCGGGAGGAGGGGACGCATGCACTTAGCAAGATCAGAAGAGCAGTTAGCATGAAAATAGCGGTAGAAGACAGCTAGAGATGCAACATTGCGGCAGTGAGAGAAAGGCTAAAGACAGTCAGTTAGAGGAGAGGAGTTGATGAGACAAATAGCTTTTGATTCTACCCTCTATAGAAGAACAGTATGAGTGGAACACCCCCAGACATGTGAAGCATACTCCATACATGGACAGATGAGGCAATTGTACAGAGTTAGCAGCTGAGGGGGTGAGAAAACTGGCGGAGACGTCTCAGAACACCTAACTTCATAGATGCTGTTTTAGCTAGAGATGAGATGTGAAGTTTCCAGTTCAGATTATAGGTAAAGCACAGACCAAGGATGTTCAGTGTAAAAGAGGCTGACAGTTGAGTGTCATTGAAAAGGAATGGATAGTTGTCTGAGAGGTTGTGTTGAGTTGATAGATGGAGAAATTGAGTTATTGAGGCATTAAACAATACAAAGTTTGCTGTGCCCCAATCAGAAATTTTAGAAAGATCAAAAGTCAAGCGTTCTGTGGCTTCCCAGCATGAAATGTTTACCTCCTGAAGGGTTGGACGTCTATGAAAAGAAGTGGAAAAGTGCAGGGTGGTATCATCAGCGAAGGAGTGGACAGGACAAGAAGTTTTGTTTAGAAGATCGGTAATGAATAATAAGAAGAGAGTGGTTGACAGGACAGAACCCTGAGGAACACCACTGTTAATAAATTTAGGAGAAGAACAGTGACCGTCTACCATAGCAGCAATAGAAGGGTCAGAAAGGAAACTTGAGATGAAGTTACAGAGAGAAGGATAGAAGCCATAGGAGGGTAGTTTGGAAATCAAAGCTTTATGCCAGACTCTGTCAAAAGCTTTTGATATGTCCAAGGCAACAGGAAAAGTTTCACCAAAATATCTAAAAGAGGATGACCAAGACTCAGCAAGGAAAGCCAATCATCAGTAGAGTGGCCTTGACGGAACACATACTTCCGATCAGATAGAAGGTTGAGAAGTGATATATGTTTAAAAATCTTCCTGTTGATGATCGATTCAAAAACTTTAGATAGGCAGGAAATTAAAGCAATAGGACGGTGGTCTGAGGGCTTAGAACGGTCACCCTTTTTAGGAACTGGCTGAATGTAGGCAAACTTCCGCAAGAAGGAAAGGTAGATGTTGACAAAAAGAGCTGAAAG